>NW_017670511.1:297889-383437 GCF_001879085.1 Nicotiana attenuata | reverse complement strand
CCATGAAGCCTTACTATCTCCTTGATATACAACTTAGCATATTGTTCTGCAGTATCGGTGGACTTGACTGGCAAGAAGTGAGCTGATTTGGTGAGTCGATCCGCTATTACCCAAATTGAGTCAAATTTGCACTGAGTGCGAGGTAGCCCCACCACGAAATCCATGTTGATCATCTCCCATTTCCACATTGGTATTTCCATAAGCTGAGTTAACCCACCGGGCCGCTGATGCTCCGCTTTTACTTGCTGACAATTCGGACACTTAGATACAAAGTCCGCCACACCCCTCTTCATGCCGTTCCACCAATAAGTTTCCTTGAGGTCATGATACATTTTCGTAGAACCTGGGTGCACGGAATATCTGGAATTATGAGCCTCCGCCATGACCCTCTCCCGAAGCTTATCCATATCCGAAACACATAGCCTACCTTGACATCGCAATACACCATCCTCGCCGCCGAGTGAAACTACCGAAGTCCTGCTATTTAAAACTGCTTCCTTCATCTGAGCCAATGCTGGATCGATAAACTACTTTTCCTTGGCTTCCGCTACGAGTGACGATTCTGCTCCATTATGCACCATAACATCCCCCTCGTCTGATGTCGAAATGCAAACCCCTAAACTGGCCAATTAATAAACCTCCTGAGGCAAGGGCCTTTGATCCACTCCTAAATGAGCCAGACTACCCATAGATTTCTGACTGAGACCGTCGGCCACCACGTTCGCCTTCCCTGGATGGTACAAAATGTTCATGTCATAATCCTTGAGCAATTCTAACCACCGCCGCTGCCTTAAATTCGATTCTTTCTGCTTGAACAAATACTGGAGGCTCTTGTGATTTGAAAACACATCCACATGGACCTCATAAAGATAATGCCGCCATATTTTCAAAGCAAACACAACTGTCGCAAGCTCCAAATCATGCGTCGGATAATTCTTCTCGTGATTCTTGAGCTGCCTTGAAGCATACGCTATAACCTTCCCATGTTGCATCAACACACACCCCAAACCAATCCTGGAGGCATCGCAATAAACCACAAATCCTTCCGTGCCTTCTGGCAAGGCCAATATTGGTACCGAGGTCAACCTTGACTTCAATTCGTGAAAACTTTTCTCACAAGCATCGGACCATTGGAACTTAACTGCTTTCTGCGTCAACTTAGTCAATGGGGAGGCGAGGGTAGAGAATCCCTCCACAAACCTCTGATAATACCCTGCTAAACCTAAGAAGCTACGAATTTCCGTCGGGGTCGTGGGTCTGGGCCAATCTTTCACTGCTGCAATCTTCTGGGGCTGTACTGAATCCCTTCACTAGAGACAACATGACCCAAAAAGGTAACGGACACCAACCAAAACTCACATTTCGAAAATTTAGCATACAACTGGTGTTGATGAAGAGTCTGCAAAACTGCCCTGAGGTGACCGGCATGATCCTCCCAGCTCCGCGAATAAACAAGGATGTCTTCAATGAAAACAATCACGAAGGAGTCTAGAAATGGCTTGAAGACCCGATTCATAAGATCCATAAAAGTTGCCAGGGTGTTGGTTAGCCCAAAAGACATGACCAAGAATTCAAAGTGACCATAGCGAGTTCTGAAAGCGGTCTTGGGAATATCCTGCTCCCTAATCTTCAATTGGTGATACCCGGACCGTAGATCAATTTTGGAGAAGAACCTTGCCCCTTGCAATTGGTCGAACAAATCATCTATCCGAGGCAAAGGATATTTATTCTTGATGGTGACTTTGTTGAGCTGACGATAATCAATACACATCCGGAGCGACCCATCCTTCTTCCTGACAAAAAGAACCGGAGCACCCCATGGCGACACACTCGGCCGTATAAACCCCTTTTCTAAAAAATCCTTCAGCTGCTTCTTTAACTCCCTTAACTCTGATGGAGCCATTCTGTACTGTGGAATAGATATTGGCTGCGTATCTGCCAATACATCAATACCAAAATCAATCTCCCTATTTGGCGGATGATAGATACATCCCCTCTTAATCATCTTTGAAGCCTTATGGTAGGAGATAAACCTACCCTTCGGCACCACACCATTCCCCTTCCACTCGATAACCGGCTGATTAGGGAACTCGAGTGTCATGACTCTCGTTCGGCAGTCAAGTTTAGCAAAGCACGAATAAAGCCAGTCCATACCCATAATCACATCAAAATCCACCATTCCAAGCTCGATAAGATCGGCTGTGCTAACACGACCACATACCGTGATAACACAATTCCTATAAACTCGCGAGGCTGTGATAGAATCACCAACCGGAGTCGATACGGAGAACGGCTCGTGAAGCTGTTTGGGTTCTATCCCAAAACTTGAAGCAATGAATGGGGTGACATAAGACAATGAGGACCCCGGATCAATAAGAGCATAACAATCAATGGCCTGAACCGACAAGATACCTGTAACTACATCTGGAGAAGCCTCTGCACTCTGGCGACCACTCAAAGCATAGAACCGGCTGGGTCCACCTCTACCACGAGCTCCACCCCTAACTGTACCACGTCCTGCTGGGGCTGGAGGATGCACAGATGATGTGGCGACTGAGGAACCGGATGACTGAGCAAACCCCCTACCCATGCCATGATTTGGCACACGACAGTCCCACTAGATATGACCTCTCACCCCGCATCCAAAACAAACTGGGATATCCAAATGACAAGTCTCTGCATGAAATCTCCCACACTTGGGGCATGGAGCCTGCCCCTGCAGATGTGATCTCCCTCCTGAACGACCGGACTGATGGGTTCTCCTACCGTCTAAACCTAGTCTCATGTGGCTGCTCCGCTGATAACTGTGCAAAGATGGTGGTGCGCTTGCTGAGGACTGAGCGTATGACTGGGATGGCCCTCATGACCCTCTCCCCTGAGCTGATCTCCCTGAGTAACCCACTGATCGGGCCCTGCTGCTACTCTCCCTTTCCGCCCGTGTCTTCAACTTCCTAGCCTCTGTGGCCTGAGCGAATCCCACAATCTTTCCATAATTCATATCCGAGTGTAAGGCCGTTGTAGTAGCCTCATTCACCACCAAGGGACTAATACCCTGAACGAATCGCCGAACTCGAGCATCCATGGTCGACACTAACTGAGGAGCATACTTGGACAATCTCACAAACTCCATGTGGTACTCCCAAACACTCATACTGCCCTGCTTGAGGACCTCAAACTCAGTGGCACGGGCTGCCACTGTCTCAGCAGGCAAGAAATGGTCCATAAATGCATCTACAAACTCATCCCATCTAGCCGGAGGTCTTCCCTCCCCACGGGAATCCTCCCACATCTCGAACCACGAATACACTGCTCCCCTCAACCTGTATGAAGCCAACTCAACTCCCTCCATCTATGAAGCCTTCATTACTCGAAGGGTCTTGTACATCTCATCAAGGAAATCCTGTGCATCGGCCTCTGGGTCTGTGCCTGAGAACTTTGGAGGGGCTAACCGCAAAAACTGGTTGACTCTGGAACTGGCGGAATCTCCCTGTCCGCTGCAGGATGTAGGGGCATCATGAGATTTATGGGCCTAATCGGCCACTAACTAGGTCAACATACGGATGGCTCCTCTAAGGTCCTCATCAGGAATCCCGGGACCGGAAGCTGGGACTGCATCAGAATCAGGAATACCGGCGGGAGGGATGGTAGCACCCTCTCCCGCAGCTGGAACAGGAATACTCTGATCGGGAATAGATGGGTCAGGTAGATTCAATGCCGGGGAGTCACTCTCACCCACGGCATCAGGTACATGATTCATAGCCTCACTCGGGGTGGCATTGGCCCCAAGGCCGAGTCTAGCTCTCTTCTTAGGTGCCATTACTAAAAAATTCGTAACAGAGCACGAGTTAGACATAGATATTTCAACTTTTCACTTCACCGCACGATATAGAATAGCAAAGAAGAGGGTAATTTCCTAAATGTCCATGCAGCCCCCTACTTATAGATGTGGTCGACAACACACCGATAAAAAGGGCTCTACGAGACACGGCTCTGAGACATCCTAGGACTCCTTTAAAACCTTAGGCTCTGATACCAAGTTTGTCACGCCCCAAAAATCGAGAGACATGACCGGCGCTCGACCGGGTAGCCCCAGTCAAGAAGACCTGGGTGCCTTTCCTATCCCACGTGTTACCCCATATTTTCATTACTCATTAATCAAAAGAAATAGCCACTATAATTAAAACACCTTTTTACGAAATATACAATAACAAACATGATTACCTAGCGTGGTTTATAGATTTCATCGCCCAACATACAAAATACATTTTACATAAGTTCACAACCCACATTTCTTGTCTACGGAGCCTCTAAGGATACAAAAGGATAATACAGTACTTGCCGGGAACAAGGCTCCGGCTATACCTTACACAAAAACCAAAATAAGATTCCGAAGTAAACATCGGCCTGAGCCACGCTGGGCCCCGAAGGAAAGGGGCTCACCAATACAGCTGACAGAAGATGAAGAGGAGCTACGGTCGGTGGACTGGAGTACCTGCTACTGATCCACCTACAATCATAATACGAATGTAGCGCCCCCGGCAAAAGGGACGTCAGTACATTTGAATTGTACTGGTATGTATGAATAAACTTTGCCCTAAGTAAACTCAAACCTTACACAAGTAACACGTAATAATGGAATCAACAATAAAATACACATGAAAGGAAACAATCAAGCCAAACAAATTTACAATCTCTCCATTTCCCCTTCAACAATTTTTCACATCAATGATTTCACAACTTTTTCTCATATTTTCATTTCAATAGTGATATCGATCTCCATCCTTACTCGGCCACCCTTATTATCTCGGCCACCCTTATCACCACAACCCACACCTTATTACTTCATGTTGCGGCGCGCAACCCGATCCCACCGAACAATCACAATTCACAAACAATACCACAACAAATACAATTCACAAAGAACAACAACAATTCTCAAGGAATAACCAATAACAACAATTCTCAAAGAGCAACAACAACAATTGACAGGAACTTCCACAGACATCAATACCATTTCCATCGTATTCCACATCTCATATGATTTTTATGTTACAACGAGAATTTCCCCCGACAAGCCATATATGTTATTACCTCAGCTGTTCCAATTACATCAATTACCATTTCCTTCCATCATTTGTTTCACAATTCTTACCACATAGCACATTCACAATCACACACTTGGTTTATTGCCAATTACTTACATCGTTATATCGAACGACATAACCACAAACACTCAACCATACCAATCACAAGAATTTCACAGACAATCCACGTAGAAATCACATACCAAGCACACAAACACCAAACAAGGTTATTTTACAAAGGTCAAAGTTAGCCAAACATACCTGGAGCCGAATCCCTTTTTAATTTCTACTTTCAACTTCACCAAAAAGCCTAGAAACGTCAATCTAGTGCACAAATTAACACATATTCTCAGAATCAAAGTTCACAATCACTATTCGAACACATTTAGCTTATCAACCCTCCTTCGTACAATGCCTTACTCCTACCCAATCCCTCTTACCAGATTTTAGGTTCTAAAAGACATACATGAATATTTCAACCTCTATTATCAAGAACCAATGCATGAGACTTCCCCCCCCCCCTTCACTAATTAAACCTGAAAGTTAATGAAAATGGGTTAGGGATTTTACCTGCAAGAATGGGGACGAAGAAACTTGCTTTGAAATTTCCCAGCCCGGATAGTTTTGAATAATCAATTTGAAGAAGATGAACTCTCTCTCTCAAGAACCCATCCTCCCTCTCTCTTATTTTGTTCAGAAACTTGTTAAAATGAGGGGGTTGGGGTGTTTTATTAAAAAGGGGGCGGGTTTAATATTTAGAAAATTAGGGATCCGAGTCAGGTCTGCGGTCGCACTTTGTGATCGCAGATCCAAAATGCGGTCCGCAGAATGTACCGCAAAAAGTGTTCCAAAAACCTGATTCCACTGTTTGGGTATGCGGCGGAAATGCGGTCCGCATACACGGTTTGCGGTCGAATAATGCACCGTATTTTTTACCTCAAACTGACTGACACGCTGACACACTTTGCGGTGGAAATGCGGTCCGCATATCAGTTATGCGGTCGCATAATGGACCACATTTTGATCTTAATTTTAACCAAACCGCTGACTCATTATGCGGTAGAAATGCGGTCCGCACACTTGATTTGCGACCGCATTCTGGACCGCAAAATAGCACTTTTCTGGAAAAACTTGGTTCTTTGATTTTTAAATGCTTAGATCAGTATAATGGGTCCGAGCCTGACCCTACGAGCTACTGGGTTTTGAGCACACTTTTTTCACGGGGCCTTACAAATAATAGCCCATACCAGTGCATAATTACATTATTGATGCATAAAATGGTCTTTTATATTTTTAATATGTTAAGTAAGTATTTTTAATCTCTTTAGTATACAAAGATATTTTTTTGGAATTCATTTATTATTTTATAAATTATGTAGTTATTAAAAATGGCTATTTAAAATCTGGCCTATTTTTATTTCAGCCCTAATTCAACCCAATTACCAGCCAAATCCTAATTAAAATTACCCAGCCCAAACCCACCTGCCTGATCCGGCCCCAAAACCTTTTAATCTCAGCCGTTGATCATAGAGATCAACGGCCACAAACGACCCTTCCTAAAATAAACCAAACGACCCCCCCCCCCCCAAAACCCTTTCATTTCCACCATCCGCCGCCCTGAAACCCCTCTATTCTCTCAAACGCTCTCCAACCTAACCCTAATCAAACCTCACTGACACTCACCTATGGCTATCTATGATGATTTCTCACCACCCCCCAGGCCTCCAATGGCCTCCCTCGCGTTAGTCTTGCAATCTCCAGGGTCCTCAAGGGTCCAGGGCTAGTTGGCTCGCATATATGGCCCCTTTCTCGCCTGTTTCACGCTGGTCCAGAGTGATTCCGAGTAAGATCGTCCTACATCGGCTACGATCTATGGGTTTTTAACAGGTTTCTTCACCGCTGTGTTGTTCTCCTCGAAACCCTAATTTCTTTCTTCTGAACCTCTTAGATCTGTACAGATCTGAGATGATTTTAACTTGTTTCTTATGAGTTTACAATAACCTTGTGATTCTTTACAAGAATCGTATGATTTTGAAGTGATTTTTCATCTTTCTCTAAACTAGGGTTTCCTGAAATTTCTTTTTCCAAAACATTTAGTGATTCGAGTGCTTAATCTTCTGTTTGTATATGTTTTAACCGATTTCATTACGATTGCTCTAACTTCAACTTGTTTATACTAAAAGCCCTAATATTTTTGACTTTTTTGTTTGGTTTCTGAGTTATTTGAGTACTGCCTTTGTTCTTGCCTGGGTTCCTGTGATTTCTCTTAGCCATTTGTATGTATCGTGGATTTCTTGTCCTAATATGCCTCTAATAAGTTCTTGGTTCAATTTTTCTACTGATCCTCCATGTCTATGTTTATTCTGACTATCATTTCTTGCTTTATTTAAGTTGTTTGTGATACTTGCTGACTCTTCCGTGATTTTCTCTCTAACTGATCCTATTGGGGTTTTGACCTAATTTTTCCCGCTAAGTTCTGTGAAAGTTTACTTAGTTTATTCTCTATTTATGGGAATTTATATATGTTCTTTCTAGAAATCAGTATTACTTTGAAATTAAGGCTGATTGATTACTCCGTTAAAGATCGGTATGCATAGACTTTATTTTGTTTCCTTGTTTATAACTTTAATTCGTCGTCTCTGCCTTAATTGCTTGCCTGTATCACTTAGGGATTCGTACTGATTCTTTATTTGGTATGATTTGGTCTTTTGCCTTAATTAAACCCCTGTTATTACCTTTTGGCTAATTGGCCCTAATTAAAAGAGTCTATTATGAACCCCTTATATGATTGGATTCTGATTGTCCTTAATGGCTGATTTCTGATTCTTTTACCTTATTGACTCTACCCTCGAACTGCTATATAAGCACTCTCCTGTTCTCACTTCAAATTAGACAGAACATTAGTTCATAAAGCACACTTACACTCTAATACTCTCTTTTCTTCCCTGCTACTTGTGATACTCACTGGTCTAGCCGGCTTAAAGCCAAGGCTAGATATTGGAACTGCATATGCTTTATATTCTGCATTCTTTTCTTCAACTGGTATGTCTCTAGTTAAATTTTGAAATCCAAACCCTATGTGTTCCATTCCTGCACTAGTTCATCAGCTATGAATTCAATCTGTCTTCCTGATTACTTCTTTGCCTAGCATGTCTAAACTCTGTCCTGTACAATGTATGATTAACATGTCTACACTTCACCTAGTTATATGATTCTTAACCAGCCTATTTGTGAATATTTATTTAATCCCTTAATTGTGTGATCATGTTGGGTTTTCTATATGCGACTCTTATGTTCCTCAATCCCTTTATCCCCATGTGAGATCTGTTTGTTGAGTGTTTCCGAATCTGATTGTTTTATTGATTATCTGTTGTTTTCGAAAGAGTTTTGGTGCTCTTCTCAAACTATATTTAACTACCAAACTATTGCTTGTTTCTGCAAACCTTTTTCACTCTTAAAGTTATCTCTGTACTATTTTCAAAACCTTTTCAAAACTATGGCGAGCACTCTCACTTTACTCTTAGATTACTAGGTTCTGCCCCTCTGATATGTGTACTGCCTTGGGACCCTTGAGATCTCTCTAAACTCTAGCATGTTAGAGCTGGCCTTTACACACTGCACAATAATCAGTTACTATTTGTGAAAGTCTGGGTGTGAGCACTACCCGGGATCCTTGAGGTCCTTTGGGAACTTTGACACACCTGGACATGAAATTGGCTATGGAACCTTGGCATTTGAGACTACTAGAGGCTTGGAAATCATTTGGGCCTGCTGCAGGCTCCCTATATATTAATTTCTGTTTATTTATGTAATTTTTCATTCAATTAATTGGTCTGTAATAATTATTGTAAACAAACAGTGGGGTGATTAGTAAAAAAGGAGGGTAGTATATGCATTGCGTGTAAAATTGGGTAGATACCATGCCTATAGGACCCAGGTTGATTCAAATGTGTTTGTTATGTTTGCTTTGCTTCCACACAATTAGAAACCATGTCTTTAGGATCTAAATGGCTTTTAATAATTAGATACCATGCCTATAGGAATTAAATCAGCTCTAATAGAAATCATGCTTGTAGAACTTAAAACCAGTTTAGTTAAATAAATCAGCTTAATTCATGTTTGTTTAGTCTGAATCGATTTAATTCAATTAATCTGTCCACTTCTTTGAATAAGTCTTCAAATACTGCTTTAAATTAATACTGATAGAATGCATGCCTATAGGATCTGAAGTTGTCGTTTATACTGATGAGTTTTACTGCATTCCTAATCAATATAGATACCATGCTCATAGGACATCACTGTTATACGCTTAGGTTGGCCTATAGGGCGACTAAAATTCTGCAACTGTAAAACCATGTTCTGCTATCTGCGATTGCTCATACTCAGCAAGTTTAAAATCAGTAGGCAAATGGACTCAGTTCTTTCACACTTTGGTCCAAATTCAATACTGTATAGTCTCAGTTCACATAGATATCATGTTCTAAGGTTTTCTCTTAAACACTTGAAACAGTTGTTTGAGACGTGCATTTGCTTGTTATGTTTGTGGAGGTAAATGTGAGCCCTTAGCTGTTTCTCCTTTTCTTTTTGAAATACTGTCCTACTTGTTTGTTTGACGCCTAGACTTTTTTCATTTAAACACCTTAGGATGGTCTAGAACTACCCAAAATTAGAGGTCGTGAATACCTCCAAGGCCACAAAGAAGGGACGGGTAATGCACGCATAGGATATCTCTCAAGGCTGCTAGAACGCTTTAGGCTATGACCAAGGGGAGGGAATTGGGTAGTAAGGATATGATTACTACACGCTAATATCACGTGTAGCCCCTCATTGAGGAGTGATTACCGGGCATTGTGTGGGTATCATTCTGTAGGCTAACCAACCTAGGACCCCCTTCCCCAACTCCCGTTGTTTAAATTAATTTACTTTTCTTTATATATGTGCAATTCGTTCAAACCTAAATCTATGGTAATGCAAACTACTCAATGAGTTAATTGCTCAAGGTGCCCTAACGCACCATAATTCATTAGGTGGCAACTCTTCAAAAACCCAATTCACAAAAGGAAACGAGTCGATTCCCTCATGAAATGTCAAAACCCGGATGTCCTCTGCGAGGAGGAAAAAAGGGGGCGCGACAGCACCTGTGGTGTTCACTCCGCAGGTGCGATTACACCTGCAATCCTCAAACTTCAGCAGCTCTTCAACTTCAAGCGTTGATCCTTTAACCATCTGAAATCAACCTGAGGCCTCCGGGACCTCAACTAACATACCAACAAGTCCTAAAACACCGTACGAACTTAGTCGAGCCCTCAAATCACATTAAACAATGCTAAAATCACGAATGACCTCCAATTCAAACTTACAAAACTTGAAACTTCAATTTCTACTTTTGATGCCGAAACCCATCAAATCACGTCCGATTGACCTCATATTTTGCACACAAGTCACATTCGACATTACGGACCCACTCCAACTTACGGAATCAAAATCCGGCCTCGATTTCAAAAGGTCCACTTCCAGTCAAACTTCTAGAAAACCTTAAATTTTCTTTCCGCTAAACGACTCCAAAATGACTTACAGACTTCAAAATCCACTTCCAGACGCGCTCCCAATACCAGAATCACCATACGGAGCTACCCCCGGACTGAGAAGTCTAAAATGGACATCGATAACATTGAATTGTACTTCTACCCAAATTTATGAATTTCTTCCAAATGCCAACTTCCACAAGAGACGTCGAAACGCTCCCGAGTCATCCGAATCTCGATCCGAACATACTCCCAAGTCCGAAATCATCATATGATCCTGCTGGAACCTTCAAATCCTGATTCTGAGGTCGTTTACTCAAAAAGTCCAACCTTAGTTAATTCTTCCGACTTATGTTTCCGCAATGAGAATTCTCTTTCCAAATCGATTCCAAACTTCCCGAATTTCAATTCCAACCACGCGTACGAGTCATAATACTTGAAGTGAAGCTGCTCATGGCCTCAAACTGCTGAACGACATGCTAGAGCTTAAAACGACAGTCGGGTCGTTGCATTCTCACCCACTTAAACATATGTTCGTCCTCGAACGTGCTAAGGACTGCTCTTCAGTTGTCTAAAATCACCGTTTTAACACCTCGTGCACCTACCTGTGCCATCAGAACTCAGTTGAGCACATTAGCTCAAGCTAATCTCAAGATTTTTCCCTTTACTTAACCAAATATTCCTTAGAGCTCAATTCCACCATCCGGAATTCTCTGCCAGTCATGTTTTCTATTATACAAACATCGTATCAATCTCCATGCGATGCACCAATACATGATTGCATACCTTTGCTGAATCCACACTATGAACTGCATAACACACATGACCATAATAATATCCCCTGATAACACAGCCGAAATTTCACTGGTCTGATGCTCACAATGCACTTCATGACATATATAAGTCTTGTCTCAACTCTGGCAATACCGCCACGACGAAAGAGATGTGTAGAAATTCATAACCAACTTCCAAGTCAACAAATCATTGAATCTCTCCTCTTGACTAGAATCATCACCTCATTGTGAACCAAATAACTGTATTTGCCCTTTAATATACTACATATAACCTGATCGCACTGATCCCAGATCCAATAATCTCGTCTCACCCAATATAAACTGTTCAGGCAAAAAGCCACCCCTGACACGACAAAGAGTCTCATATGATGCCACAATGTGCCAACAAGCTACTAACTCGAATTTGATACATAAGGAAAACAAACTCTGTCAAAGGACTACTCAACCCACACAACTAATTAGACAACTCTCGAAGCATCACAATACACAGTGTAAGAAGCTGAGGCGGATGGCAAAACTAACACTGGAGCTGTGGTCAAAGCTGTCTTGAGCTTCTGAAAGCTCTCCTCGCACTCATCAGACCACACAAATGGTGCACCTTTCTGCGTCAACTTGGTCAAGGGCGAAGCAATAGATGAAAAACTTTGGACGAACCGGTGATAATAACCCGCCAATCTGAGGAAACTCCGAGTCTCTGTGGACCAAAAAGGTGCTATGAACCTTCCTCAGAAAATAAAAAACAAACACGCAAAAATAGCTATAGGGGACCATACACAACATCACACTGTTGCGGCACGTAAACCGTTCCAAAAAAATACCCGTGGCGGCGTGCCACCCGATCCACACATCAAAATCAATATAAGGAGATACTTATCAAGCTAGAATGCTCATTACTACAAAATACCCGAATATCGGCCACAAGCACGCCAAGTGCCTAATACCATCCCTGGGGAGACAGATAGCGCCATATGCTACAAAACTCAAGCACAACTAAGGTGCGATATATGATCTGAATCTCGAGAGCCATCCTGCTCACATAACACCATCCCCATGCAGAACCTCAACACATATGAAACTTAATCAAGCCGTTTCACAACTCACACGGCACCATATAGTATTACATGAAATAGCCGATGATGAAATAACATCCAACGTTGGAATACTCCTCCATCAGGAGCGCTATGCTAAAATGAATACATCCGGCCGGATATAGAGCCCACGTTCATATTTAGATCCATCAACATACCTCAAGACGATTATAACCGCACTGTACTAGGCTAATAACCTTGCAAGGGTTCATAATACCCCTTTTCTCATCACACACAAGAACAACCCTCAGATCCGGAACAAACCTTCACATCCACAACCAACTCAATCGAGCGCCCTCCAGGCATAAATTTTCACATTAACGATAGTACCACAATCTCCATACTTAATTTAAATCTTCAATCAGTCAAGTGACTACATGTCACACTTATACAATTTTCCCGTGGGACATGCTCCACAACCTTCCGCACCAGGTAACAAGTCTCCACATCCATTCCACTGGCTGCACTATTGTTGAAAAGCGAATCAAGGATCCGCAAATCAATACACGAAGCCCCTGACATATGACACCTATCTTAGGTGACGATGAAGATAATACCAACTTACTCTAATCATCTGAACCGCTTGCCCCTGCTCATCCGAGGTGGTGACATACTTGTCGACACTAAACCGCAACCTTGATCCTCAACTTCCAAATCCCATGCTACTCGATGCACTTAATCATGCCAATGCGCAAGAGTACAAGAATCTCCTCATAACTCCCGAACCACTAATAAAATTAAACACTTCATTATGTAGCAACCTTTCGCTTAACTCCTTTTAGAATAATCATTGCAACACGTGACTGAATTTCCACAACTACAGAAAATATAATCCCCTAGTAGGAGTCTAAACCACCATAACTCTCCCGGGTTCCATCTACACTTAACAAACCATAATATTCAAGCGCCTCCAAATGAAATCAGTTACGGCTGCCGTCAAGCCTCGCACGTACCGACACTAATCACATACACCACTTAACACGCTGAAGGAGCTGATCATTGCCACCATCATGCCAATTCAACCATTTTCCAACCGATCCAACTTCTTCTAATTTACCCTCGACTTTCCTTCGGAATAAATAATAGCTCCATTCAAAACATAGCAAACTCAATCTGCACTAGTCCCGAGTGAACCCATTTCACAAGACCACATTGTCTCAAAACCCACGAACCATTTTATACCCTCCTTGTGCGCATAATCGTATCTTCAACTAGTACACCCGTTCTGATAATTCTTCTATATATCCAAAGTTATTTCCTCCCATTCCTCTTATACTACACCGCAGACCAAAGATAACACGGAACACTCTGCTGCAAAAGCTCGAGACTCAACCATACAATGGACTGGAGATCCTTAGGCATCACACTTTAGCTTTTTAATCCACTACGACCGTAGTTGTGAGTCACCCACCCTGACTTGGTCCCAAATATAATCAAACTCCAAGGCTCTTCTAGCACATGGACACCCTCAAAGAAGCACCCGGCTGAATCACCTTTCGTGTAAATCACCTCTACACGAAGCAAAAATCCCGAGTCTTCCCAAAGCCTAAACACAATTGATAAGGCCAATTATAGCACACGTTCCTCAAATCCATTGATCAAACTGATGTTCTCTTCCCTTATTCATAATAACCCACCAATATGCCAATAACTAGAAACCTCACAAGTAGATAACCATGCAATCCAATCGTAGGTGGTGGGGCTCTCCCACTTAGCTTGAAGCTACCCTTGCATAATCTGGAACCTACCAAAATTCTTCCTTCATCGTTGACATGATCTTGCACAATTAACCCGCCAAATTCCTCGAAATTATTTCTGTTAACATCTCATGAACACTCTGAATCACTAGCTACGTTTACACTTTTAACCTCTTATGTGATAGCCAGTAGAATTTCTTCGTAGAATCTGCGTCAACACCATGTAACCGCTAATCCGCTCATAGGAGATAACCCATATATGGAACTACCTGCCGACCTCTTCCAATGACGCTGCACTGAGTACAATTACTACAAGATTGGTAACCCATCCTGAGCCCGTGCTCATTCACCAGCTATACAAGTCTGTTCACTTTTCATGGACATCAACTAAAGGTGCAACAATTTGTTCCAATCCCAAGTTATGTTGTATCCTTCTTCATATCAAGTAACTCCTTTCTGTTGCATCCAATTCTCCCGCCATATAATAGCCAATATTCCAAATTAAGTTCGTAGAACCAGTCTCTGTCCACCATGAATCCGAAACCACTCTAAACTCTTCTCAAGGTGTGTAGTCATCCTACCACAGAACCCATATGCTACTCTGCCACTCTCCCACTTTGGCTAACTTTCTTCTTTAAGTAACCGCTCGACCTCTGCTTTTCATTCTTGACCTGATAGTGATTCAACCACCGCGAGACACCTCCCGCCATGTCCTTCCTCACTCTTCACTGCCCTGTTTGTTGCCTTAAGTGAGAATACATCTCTGTAGTATTTGAACCAATAGATCGCTAACAACTTTAAACCCCTTTGAAGATCATCTTTCTTGAGCCATAAACACCAGGAACACTGATTCAGATCCTGTACCACCGCACAACGTGATCTGTGATAGTCGCTTATCCGGCACTATTCGCAATATTCTGCCCCAAAGGTGAATTGAAGAGAACTATAACACCGGCGAACTTAACACATTCGATCAAGGGGGACGACACCATATTAATGATGAAAGTTCTACGACGCCCGAAAATACCAAGTTCTTGTTACCTCATCAACCCAAGTTTGAACATTCATAGTCCAACTGCCTTACCTCTACCGGAAATAAAACTCTGAATCTCTGAATCTTGCACTGAGTAAACCTCCTTTCAAGTCATTCACTGCCCGAAACATAGGTAAGCATCTTACCGTCACATCAATACTGTGCAATGACAACTCATGAGCATCATAGCAACCAGCGGATAACCTCAAAGCTCTCAAAACTACAACTATTAAGATGAAATGACAGAATATCCTTCCACAAGGCGACGACAATAGCCCAATCAACTACACAGGGAGAAACATCCTGCACCACATCTGTAGTACCATTGCAATTCCCTTATTCCGGATTTATAATAAGCGCTTCACGTCGCATAAGAATGAGTAGGAAGGAAACAAAGGCATAAGCCTAAAAGAAATCAAACCGCACAATGAGTATCAAGAAGGGAAGTGCTCCTAACAACCCTGTAGCCTCTAGACGATAAGTACAGACGTCTCCGTACTGATCCGCAAGATGCTATTAGACTTGCTTATGACTCGTGAGACCTAAGTGAACCTAGTGCTCTGATACCATGTTGTCACGACCCAAACTCCGTTAAAGGTAGTGATGGCGTTGGACAGCACTGTCAGGCAGTTCTACGGCGGTGAACTCAACGGCGTCAATTATAGTGATCCTGCTACTGTGAAAAAATATGCTAGACGTGTTCAATTGGGTAAAATTTTTGAATTAGATCGTGCTAGCACTAAATAGTTAATTAAGTTCTCATTTTTAGTATTTTTGAAATCATAATTTCCTTCAATTAAATAATAGTAAATAATAACATTTTTAACAAGTTTCAATACTGAATAATCCCATAATCACCCCAGAACTCGGTGTCACAAGTGCATGAGCATTTACTAGGAATTTAAAATACAACATAATAACTGTCCTGAATACAAATTTGGACAGAAAAGGAAATACAAGTACTCTGAAGGAGACTCTGCTGGTTGCGGATCATCTTATAAGATACAGCTCACTTAAGTCCCCATATCAACCACGCCGTTGAGCCCACAAGGACACTAGCCATACATGTGCCAATACAACAAAATGTACAGCAAGTATAGTATGAATACGAAAATAAAGCGTACCCAGTAAGTATCCAGTCTAACCTCGAAGAAGTAGTGACGAGAGGCCGACTCCGACACTTACTATGGACAAAATTAATATACAAATAATATAATAAGTTATGGATTTTATAAGGCGACTGTAAACTCAGTAACATAAAGCAGGTAAACAATTCTTTTGTTAACAGGGGATCCCCAAATTTATTTTCATCTTCTAACAATTTATATCTCCGGCCAATGAGGCCACATAATTTATCACTAATTCCAAAACAAAAAACTAAGTCATGCGCAAATCATGCCGAGGTCGTACGGCCAGATCAAACATAAAAGTACACTGTGCACTGTCGAGGATCGAACGGCGCGAACAATAGATGCATGTAATTATCCCGATCGCTGATCATACTTGCGACGCGGTCAAAAATATAAATTTAAGGAATTACCCCGCTCGCCGATCATATTTTCGACGCGGTTACACATAGATTTCTTAAGTTATTATAGTATTCTTCCATTCTTTTAAAAATACGAAGTTCAAATGAAAACTTATAAGATCCCAATTTTTTCCTCAATTTCAACTCCTTTCAAAACATTTAATAAGCAAACCAAAATCTCGCTCCTTCTCAAGGCAAATAATAAACATATCTTTAACAATATCAACAAGGCATGGTGTAAGCCTAAATGTACCCGGACATTGGCATCGCTAGTCGCTACGTACGGACTCCCATCACCTCGCATGTACGTAACCCCCAAGAATAGAAGCACATAATAATTTAGTTCACCTCTGGGGTTAATTCCCTCTTACAAGGTTAGAAAGGAGACTTACCTCGCTCCGAAATGACCTACGGACCTCCAAATCCACATCTAGACGCGCTCCCAATACAATAATCACCATATGGAGCTATTGCCGGACTCGGAAATCCCAAACGGACATGATAACATTGAATTGCACTTCAACCCAAATTTATGAATTTCTTCCAAATGCCAACTTTCACAATAGACGTCGAAACGCTCCCGGGTTGTCCAAAACCCGATCCGAACATACGCCCAAGTCTGAACTCATCATACAAAGCTGCTGGAACCTTCAAATCCCAATTCTGAGGTCGTATACTAAAAAATCCAACCTTAGTCAATTCTTCCAACTTAAAGTTTCTAAAATGAGAATTCTCTTTCCAAATTGACTACGAACTTCCTGAATTTCAATTCCGACCATGCGTACGAGTCATAATACCTGAAGTGAAGCTGCTCTTGGCCTTAAACTAGTGAACGACGCGCTAGAGTTCATAACAACCTTTCGGGTCGTTACAAGTTCTAAGGATCAAAATCCTAGGGGGAATAAATAAATGATCAAGATGTCACTACGAAAGAGTCTCATGGAAAAATACGCGATTTAACCAATCCTGAGATTCATGAGGAAATCAATGAGCCTGAGACTCAAGAAAATAAGGAACTATCGCTAAACCTAATCGATATTGAGACAAATTTGAATCGATAGGGTTTAGTGGTAGATTATATCTTTGCATATAATATTGCATCTGGAATTATGCAAGATTCTGAGGATCTTAAACCTCAATTTGTTGGACAATGTTGACAAAGACGTGATTGGCCAAAATAGAAGGAAAAAATCCAATCAGAGTTGAATTCACTTGCAAAATGTGAAGTTTTTGGGCCTATAGTACTAACCCCTAATGGTGTTAAGCCTGTTGGCTATAAATGCGTCTTTATACGCAAGAGGAATGAGAAAAATAAGGTACAAAGATGTAAGGTTCGCCTTGTTGCCCAAGGATTTTCACAAAGCTCCTGTGTCGATTATGAAGAGACATATTCACCTGTTATGGATGCAATAACATTTCGTTATCTCCTTAGTTTTGCTCTTCATGAAAATCTTGACATGAATTTAATAGATGTGGTTACAAACTACCTTTATGGCACACATGACAGTGAAATATACATAAAGATTCCCGAAGGATTTAAAGTGTATGACGCACATAATTCAAAGTCTTGAAAAATATTTTCAATGAAATTGCAAAGATCATTGTATGGTCTAAAACAGTCAGGACGAATGTTGTATAACCTCCTTAGTAAGTATTTATTGAAAGAAGGCAATATAAATGATGTCATTTGTCCATGTGATTTTATGAAGCAAACAACTTCAGAATTTGTTGTACTTGCTATATATGTCGATGACATAAACCTTATTGGAATCCTACAGAACTCCAAAAGGCAATTGATTATTTAAATAAGGAATTAGAGATGAAAGACCTCAGAAAGACAAAATTATGTCTCGTTTTGAAAATGAACATTTGGCAAACGGGATTTTTGTTCATCAATCAGCCTACACAGGAAAGGTGTTGAAATAGTTTTACATGAAAGGAGCACATCCATTAAGTACTCCGATGGTTGTTCGATCACTTAATGTGAAGAAGGATCCGTTTCGACCTCAAGAAAAGAATAAAGAGGTTCTTGGTCCTGAAGTACCATATCTTAGTTTAATTGGTGCAATAATGTATCTTTCTAATACAACAAGGCCTGGCATAACTTTTTCAGTTAATATCTTAGAGAGATATAGATCTACTCCTACAATGAGACATTGGAATGGAATCAAACAAATATTGCGGTATCTAAAAGAGACTACCGACATGGGCTTATTTTATTGCAATGATTGCATTCCCGATCTTGTTGGTTATGCCGATGTTGGGTAGTTATTCGGCCCACACAAGGCTCAATCTCAAAGACTATGTGATTACATGTGGAGGCATTGCATATCTTGAGGGTCAACTAAGCAATAAATCGTGGCTACTTCATCTAATCATGCTGAGAAAATTGCTATTCATGAAGCAAGTCGAGAATGTGTAGGGTTGAGGTCTGTAATACATATTTTTCGAGAAAATGTGGTTTGAAATGTGAAAAACTACCCACTAATATGAAGACAATGCAACATGCATAGCCCAATGGATGGAAGGATTCATAGAAGGATATATAACAAAGCACATTTCACCAAAGTTATTTTTCAGTACATGATCTTCAAAAGAATGGTGATAATATTGTGCAACAGATTCGTTCAAGTGAAAATATGGCTAATTTATTTACAAAATCTTCTACCAACGTCAACCTTCAAGAAACTAGTGTACAAGATTAAGATGCGAAGGCTCAAGGATATGAATTGATGCTCTCATCAGGGGGAGTTAATACGCGTTGTAAAATTTTTCTCTTACAAGGTTTTACTGTCCATGAAAAGCTTGACATGCATTTAAGGGATGTGGTAACAACCTACCTTTATGGCACACTTGATAAAGAAATATACATGAACATGCCCGAAGGATTTAAAATGCATGACACACATAATTAAAAGTCTCGGGAAATGTATTCAATCAAATTGCAATGATCATTTTATGGTCTAAAGCAATCAGGAATAATGTTTTATAACCGCCTTAGTAAGTATTTATTGAATAAAGGTTATATAAACGATGCCACTTTTCCATGTGTTTGTATAAAGAAAACAACATCGGTATTTGTTGTACTTGCTGTATATGTCAATGACATAAACCTTATTGGAACTCCTACAAAAATCCAAAAGGCAATTGGTTATTTAAAGAAGAAATTCGAGATGAAAGATCTCGGAAAGACAAAATTATGTCTCGGTTTGTATATTGAACATTTGGCAAACGAGGTTTTTGTTCATCAATCTGCCTACACAGAAAAGGTATTGAAACAATTTTACATGGATGGAGAACATGCGATAAGTACTCCAATGGTTGTTCGATCACTTGATGTGAATAAGGATCCGTTTCGACCTCAAGAAAATAATGAAAAACTTCTTGGTCCTGAAGTACCATATCTTAGTCAATTGGTGCATTAATGTATCTTGCTAATACTACAAGGCCTGACATAACTTTTTCAGTCATTGTCCTAGCAAGATATAGCTATACTCCTACAAGGAGACACTGGAATGGGATCAAACAAATATTAGGTATATAACAGGGACAACCGATATGGGCTTATTTTATTCCAATGATTGTAGTCCCGATGTTGTTGGTTATGCCGAGTATTTACCTGACCCACACAAGGCTTGATCTCAAATAGGTTATACCTTTACATGTGGAGGCACTGCCATATCTTGGTGATCGACTAAGCAATCAATCGTGGCTACTTCCTTTAATCATGTTGAGATAATTGTTATTCATGAAACAAGTCGAGAATGTGTGTGGTTGAGGTTTGTAATACATCTTATTCGAGAAAAACGTGGTTTAAAGGGTGACAACCTACCCATGATTTTGTATGAAGACAATGCAGCATGCATCGCCCTATTGAAAGGAAGATTCATAAAAGGATATAGGATAAAGCACATTTCACCAAGTTAATTTTCACACATGATCTTCAAAAGAATGGTGATATCAATGTGCAACAGATTCGTTCAAGTAATAATATGGCTGATTTGTTCACAAAATCTCTACCGACGTCAACCTTCAAGAGACTAGTGTACAAGATTGGAATGCGAAGGCTCATGGATTTGAATTGATGCTCTCATCAGAGGAATTTAATACGCGTTGTAATCTTTTTCCCTTACAAGGTTTTGCTGTCCCTGAAAAACTTGATATGCATTTAATTGATGTGGTTACAACCTAGCACACTTGATAACAAAATATACATGAAAATTCACGAAGGATTAAAACTACCCGACACACATAATTCAAAGTATCAGGAAATGTTTTCAATTAAATTGCAAAGATCTTTGTAGTCTAAAGAAATCATGAAGAATGTTGTATAACTACCTTAGTAAGTATTTATTGAATGAAGGTTATATAAATGATGCCATTTGTCCATGTGTTTTTATAATTAAAAAGAAACATCGGAATTTGTTGTACTTGATGTATATGTCGATGACATAAACCTTATTAGAACTCCTACAGAACTCCAAAAGGCAATTGATTATTTGAAGAAGGAATTCGAGATGAAAGATCTCGGAAAGACAAAATTATGTCTCGATTTGTATATTGAACATTTGGCAAACGAGGTGGTATACGGTAGAAATCGGAGAGCTCGATTTCTAAGACTGGATTACACTCAGAGACCGAGTTATGGAAGCTCGGAGTAAGAATCAAGCCAGGCTCGAGTGAGCGCACCTCGAGAAGCAAATCGGGGACCCGTCGTGATCTGCCTCGAGAGTAGTACAATTTCGAGGGAAGAAAGAGCGGGAATTTCTCAAGGACACGTGGGTCAGGGCATAAACTACAGGATAAGATTTGTACAAAATAGTACAAGTCCGTACGAGGTCGTTATACATCTGTACCAATATAATTCTTTATCATAATTGGAAATGTACTATATTAGGGTTTTCCCCCTCCTATTTAAAGGGGACCCCAATCATTTGTAAGGATATCTCATTCTCTGCAATAGAACATTCTACTCTGCTTTTCTTGTTTACCGTGCTCAATAATTGTTCTTCAGCTTTATTGTCCTTACTTTATTGTTCTTAGGTCACCTCGAGGCCCCTGAGATAATCGAGCTCGAGGTCCTTATTGCTCTAACAACGCTGATTTGCTTCATCAATTCTTCTTACTTAAACCTAATATTACTTGTATATCCACTAGTATTAGAATATATCACATATCTTTAAAACCACAAATCATATTTAATTGTTACTCACATTTTTCGAGGTAAACAGTTTGGCGCCCACCGTCGGGCTAAAGATAATAGTGATTATATTAGTGATAGTTTTCCGATAACACAGTTATTCTTCACACTTTTTCTTGTCCAAGATTCTTAGATTTCAGGCTAAGATATGTCTAGCACACAAAACGCACCTGCTCATGATAGTGGGGGACTCGGAGAAAACAGCGGTATAGGGGTCGGTGTACCACCCAAAAACCCTGAGGGAGTGCTAAATGTGGAGCCAGTTGATATCTGCTCGCATAACGCTCTGAACATGGATCCGGGCACAGACCCCGTAAGGAATGCGCACAGGGAAGCCCGAGCCGAAAGCCAAGAAACACGAGGAGTGGAAGAAGGAGGAGTCAGCCTCCAAGTGATATTCGAGATGCTGCAAGCTCAGCAGGTCGCCATCTCTCAACTTCAGAGTCAGAATAGAACTCCAAACACACCCGAACCAGTGAAAGACCGGCATGCTGAACCAGCACTTGAATGGTCCGATGAAAGCGGCTCGGGGACTGACCCCACAATCATGAAAATGATCGAAGAACTAACAAAAAGAATCGAGTCCGAAGAAAAGAAAATTGAAGAAAATGACAAAAAGGTGGAGACATACAATTCAAGGGTCGACCAGATGCCAGGAGCACCTCCGATTTTGAAAGGACTCGACTCGAAAAAATTCATACAAAAACCTTTCCCCCCAAATGGGGCTCTAATGCCCATTCCCAAGAAGTTTCGCATGCCCAATATACAAAAATATAAAGGAACAACTTACCCTAACGAACACATTATTTCATACACTTGTGGAATCAAAGGAAATCACTTGAATGACGAAATCGAGTTAGTTTTACTGAAAAGGTTTGGGGAAACACTATCAAAAGGAGCTATGATCTAGTGTCACAACTTAGCTCCTAACTCTACTGATTCATTTGCTATATTGGCGGACGCCTTCGTGAAAGCACACGCCGGGGCCATATAGGTGGCCACAAGAAATTCAGACGTCTTCAAAATAAAACAAAGGGATGACGAGATGCTAAGGGAGTTTGTGTCTCTGTTTCAGATGAAAAGAATAGATTACCACCGGTCTCCGATGACTGGACAGTTCAGGCCTTTATGAAAGGTTTGAATGAAAGAAGCTCGATTGCATCTCGACAGCTAATGCAGAACTTGATCGAATATCCAGCTGTGACATGGTCGGATGTGCAAAATCATTATCAGTCAAAAATTAGGGTCGAGGACGACTAGTTGGGAGCCCCTTTGGGCTCAGTTCATCCTAACAGATTCACAGCCAAGCCCTGGAGGGACACAGATCGCGGATCAAGATTCAACAAAGAACGGTATCAACCGTACGTCGAAGATTGAAGGAACATTTCAAGGCGTAACATACCTCTGAATGATCGAAGAAGAGATAGAGGCCAAAGGTCCCGGGGACTCATGAGAAAAATCGGGTTTGGTAGGCACTCGGGACCGGTGGAGGCACCCAGATTATCAGAATACAACTTCAGTGTCAACGCCTCGGGTATCGTCTCAGCCATTGGCAAAATTAGAGATACGATATGGCCCAAGCCTATACAGACCGATCACCTTCTCAGAGGAACCCCATCTTAATGTGTAAGTATCATGGTACTCACGGGCGTAGGACCGAGGATTGCAGGCAGCTCAGAGAGGAAGTAGCCCGATTGTTCAACCAGGGGCACCTTCGAGAATTTCTCAACGACCGGGCCAAGAACCATTTCCGAGAAAGAGATGCAAACAGGAAAAATGAATCTGAAGAACCTCAACATGTCATTCACATGATCATTGGTGGAGTCGATGTCCCACAGGGACCTATATTCAAACGTACCAATGTATCCATCACAAAGGAAAAATGGAATTGGAGCTATGTGCCCGAGGATGCTCTATCATTCTGCGACGAGGAAACGGAGGACGTATACCAGCCTCACAACAATGCCCTAGTAATCTCTATCCTATTCAATAAAGTTCAGGTAAAACGTGTTTTAGTGGATCCAGGTAGCTCTGCAAACATAAACATATCGAGGGTCGTGAAACAACTCGACCTGCAAGATCAGATGATACCTGCGTCCTGGGTGCTGAGTGGCTTCAACATGGCAAGTGAAACAACGAAGGGAGAAATATATTGCCAATAAACGTAGCCGGGACCATACAAGACACCATGTTCCATGTAATCGAAGGTGACATGAGGTATAACGCACTCTTCGGGAGGCCATGGATACACAATATGAGGGCAGTGCCTTCGACTCTCCATCAGATGATGAAGTTCCCGATAGAGGAAGGAGTGATACAATCCACGGAGAACACAATGCTGTAAAAGAGATTTTTGTAATCGAGGAAGTGGTGCCGATACCGGAACTCTTGACCTCGGAGAAGTCGAGCCCCAAAAGCAAACTGGTGGCTAAGTAGCAATCACAGCTCCAAGCCTAGACAGAAGCACGATAACAGGTAATCGAAAGCGAAGAAGGGAACTCCCTAGCTCTTTGAACCTTCGTTGTTCCCCCGAAGCCCGATACTACCAGGTCAACTGCTCAAGAGAAAGGTACACCTGGGAACGGGATTACCCCCGAACTCAGGAAAAAACTCATTTAGTTTCTTATTTATAATATGGATTGCATTGCTTGGTCCTATTTAGATATGACAGGGATTCCGCCCGAACTAACCACACATTGGCTGAGCAACAGTCCCAGGTTTAAACCAGTAAAACAAATATGGAGGCCCTCGGTTCGAAAAGCCTCGTATCAACATCCAGTCAGCAGGATATTCGAAGAACAAACAGCTAAAATGACAAAAGCCTCTATTGATGATATGACTGGTTAGGTCCTGTGTGCAGAGGAGCATTTTTATTCACTTGCAGGAAACAGTCAACATTTCGGGGCGATGTGACAAGAAGCTCAACCTAGAGAAACGTGCCTTCGGAGTTAGCACGGGTAAGTTTCTCGGCTTCATGGTGTCAAATCGGGGCATTAGAATCATCCCCGACCAGGTCAAGGCTCTCGAAGATACCACGATTGCGGATACCAAGATAGGACCGCATTAAGCCCTCGGAGTTGATGGTAAAGGATCTTACAAGCTCGACATGATAGAAGCTCTCATAGGCTCGTGATCTAGAAGACACCCCTTCTTACACGAAGGCCTTAGGTTTTAAAGCATGCGTTGCACTCTTTTTCCCTTGGCGCGGATTTTGTCCCAAATAGGTTTTACCGACAAGGTTTTTAACGAGGCAACAACTATGTTCTGCCTAAGGAAAACTCGATAGTATCCAAGGTTTCTTTTTAATCAACCCCGGATACTGGGGGGCATCACCCTCGGAGGTTATATTTTCAAGGAAAATACTTCATGCCTAAGAGAACCTCGGTAGGAAAACTTTGTAATGGGCCAAATGGTCAGATGAACCGTGTCCATGTAGTAGTCAAGCTCCAACAACAAAGCATGTACACATGTATTAATATCAATAACACTTGGTGTTTCGAAGAAGTCTACTATTACACGAAGTCTACATCCTACGGGAAAAGGCTTAAGAGCCAAAGTATAGAAGCACCCCGAATACTCGGGGACTGTCATCGACAGTCAGCACATCCGAGTCATCAAAATTATTGATTAATAAGACCTCAAAGAGGCACCCCCTCGAAACAAAGGCCAAGTCCAATATACTTGGGGACTAATTTCTCGAACAAATTCGGAAAATTATCGGGAAACAAGTCCAAGTGACATACCCGAAGGCCACAGCCATACTAAAGACTACAGTCATATAAAGGCTACGGCCATACTAAAGACTACGGTCATATAAAGGCTACGGCCATACTAAAGACTACGGTCATATAAAGGCTGCGGCCAAATAATGCGGCTCGGTAACGTCCGACTTCCGCTATAAATTAAAGGTCTTCAAACACTTTACAAAAACCGGTTCAATTAGGCTACCGTCGGCAAAAGCAAAATATAAAAGGCTTCGACAAATTCAGCTCTCGAAAAATCCAAGGGCTTTGATAACGTCGGCCTTCAGAAATACCTCAAGAGGTATTCGATTATGTTTACACAAACAAATTACTGATAAGGTTCTGATATGTCAAACCTTCGAAAAAACCTAGGGGTGCAAAAAACACATGCTATAGCATAATCAAAATTTCACCAAGTCTTTTAAGCTGAAATAAGGGAAAAATTATATAGCCATTCTAAGAGGCCGAATCGGCCCAAATTAAAGAGCCTAAGGGCCGATATATAAGAGCCTAAGGGCCAACTTAAAGAGCCTAAGGGCCGATGTATAAGAGCCCAAGGGCCAACTTCGAAAGGCTTAAGAGCCAATAATATATTATACGAGACTCCATTCTCACTTAGCCGGACTCAAGGGTCACGGTATCCCGAGCTTTAGTCGGATCGATTTAAACTTAGCTCAATGGTTAATATTTCTATCAACAAGGATCTAAGGGTTTACTATATCCCGAGCCTAAGACCATTTCAGGGCCAATCGTTCAATTTATGCAAAAGAGGCATTCCATAAATCAATACAGAATGAAATCCAGTACAAGTCGGAAATGAGATGAAAAGTTCCTATTATATTCCCAAAAGATGATTACAAGGGATGTTTTCACAAGGGATATGTCACACCCAACCTCGGGAGGTGCGACCGACGCTCAATCGAGTGAACCCAATTGAGCAAGCCTTATTAACACTTCTACCCAACTCAATATGATTAAGGAAGCCATGCTTAGGTTGATTTAGACAATAGCAAAATCAAACATTCAACATTTTTAGTTCGTTTTTATCACAAGTCTTAAATCATGGCTAAGTTTCCAAGATTTCATACAGTTGTAGTTTAGAAGAACTAGAGTATAGGTTTATAACACAGTTAATTAACCTATCCAACACCCATACATAACCCACACAAACGTCTACGGAGCCTCTACGGATACAAAAGACAAATTATGACAACGCCGGCAACAAGGCCCCGGCTATAGCTCAAAAGTTGAAGTCTACAACAAAAGATGTAGAACATAATGTCACGCCCCAAAAACCGAGGGACATGACCGGCGCTCGACCGGGTAGCCCCAGTCAAGCGGACCTGGGTGCCTTTCCTATCCCACGTGTTACCCCATATTTTCATTACTCATTAATCAAAAGAAATAGCCATTATAATTAAAACACCTTTTTACGAAATATAAAATAACAAACATGATTACCTAGCGTGGTTTACAGATTTCATCGCCCAACATACAAAATACATTTTTACATAAGTTCGTAACCCACATTTCCTGTCTACGGAGCCTCTAAGGATACAAAAGGATAATACAGTACTTGTCGGGAACAAGGCTCCGGCTATACCTTACACAAAAACCAAAATAAGACTCCGAAGTAAACAGCGGCCTGAGCCACGCTGGGCCCCGAAGGAAAGGAGCTCACCAATACAGCTGACGGAAGATGAAGAGGAGCTATGGTCGGTGGACTGGAGTACCAGCTACTGATCCACCTACAATCATAACACGAATGTAGCGCCCCCGGCAAAAGGGACGTCAGTACATTTGAATTGTACTGGTATGTATGAACAAACTTTGACCTAAGCAAACTCAAACCATACAAAAGTAACACGTAATAATGGAATCAACAATAAAATACACATGAAAGGAAACAATCAAGCCAAACAAATTTACAATCTCTCAATTTCCCCTTCAACAATTTTTCACATCAATGATTTCACAATTTTTTCTCATATTTTCATTTCAGTAGTGATATCGATCACTTTCCATCCTTATTACCTCGGCCACCCTTATTACTTCGGCCACCCTTATCACTACAACCCACACCTTATTACTTCGTGTTGCGGCGCGCAACCCGATCACACCGAACAATCTCAATTCACAAACAATACCACAACAAATACAATTCACAAAGAACAACAACAATTCTCAAGGAATAACAACAACAATTCTCAAAGAGCAACAACAACAATTGACAAGAACTTCCATAGACATCAATACCATTTCCATCGTATTCCACATCTCATATGCATTTCATGTTACAACGAGAATTTCCCCCGACAAGCCATATATGTTATTACCTCAACTATTCCAATTACATCAATTACCATTTCCTTCCATCATTTGTTTCACAATTCTTACCACATAGCACATTCACAATCACACACTTGGTTTGCTGCCAATTACTTACATCGTTATATCGAAAGACATAACCACAAACACTCAACTGTACCAATCACAAGAATTTCACAGACAATCCACGTAGAAATCACACAGCAAGCACACAACACCAAACAAGGTGATTTTAAAAAGGTCAAAGTTATCCATACATACTTGGAGTCGAATCCCTTTTTATTTTGTACTTTCAACTTCACCAAAAAGCCTAGCAACGTCAATCTAGTGCACAAATTAACACATATTCTCAGAATCAAAGTTCACAATCACTATTCGAACACATTTAGGCTATCAACCCTCCTTCGTACAATGCTTTACTCCTACCCAATCCCTCTTACTAGATTTTAGGTTCTAAAAGACATGCATGACTGTTTCAACCTCTATTATCAAGAACCAATGCATGAGACTTCCCCCCCCCCACCCCACTAATTAAACCTGAAAGTTAATGAAAATGGGTTAGGGATTTTACCTACAAGAATGGGGACGAAGACACTTGCTTTGAAATTTCCCGGCCCGGATAGTTTTGAAGAATCAATTTGAAGAAGATGAACTCTCTCTCTCTCAAGAACCCCTCCTCCCTCTCTCTTATTTTGTTCAGAAACTTGTTAAAATGAGGGGGTTGGGGTGTTTTATTAAAAAGGGGGTCGGGTCTGCGGTCGCACTTTGCGATCGCAGATCCGAAATGCGGTTCGCAGAATGGACTGCAAAAAGTGTTCCAAAAACCTGATTCCACTGTTTGGGTATGCGGCGGAAATGCAGTCCGCATACACGGTTTGCGGTCGCATAATGCACCGCATTTTTGACCTCAAACTGACTGACATACTGGCTCACTTTGAGGTGGAATTGCGGTCCGCATATCAGTTATGCGGTCGCATAATGGACCGCATTTTGACCATAATTTTAACCAAACCGCTGACTCATTATGCGGCAGAAATACGGTCCGCATACTTGATTTGCGACCGCATTCTTGACCGCAAAATAGCACTTTTCTGGAAAAACTTGGTTCTTTGAGCACACATTTTTGAGCACTGGGTTTTGAGCTCCGGACCCTGACCCTACGAGCTACTGGGTTTTGAGCACACATTTTTCACGGGGCCTTACACATAACCCCTTGAAGGAAAAAGGGGCTCACCGAGACTTCGAGATGAGGACACTCCGCTACGCACGATTGGCATTGTCCGCTATAGAGCCACCTACATTCATTTAAAAATGTAGCGCCCCCGGCAAAAGGGACCTTAGTACCATGGAATAGTACTAGTATGTATAACTAAACACCACCTAGTAAGAAAGAACTTTCATACGAGAATAAGGAAATCACAAGTATAACTCAAAACTTTAAACGATCACCACATTATCAAATAAAAGAATCATACAATTTTCACATCATTTTTCCATAACTTTTAGTTTGGGACATTTCACACTATTCATCATTGTTCACAATACCACCGCTATCTTGAGCGGATTCCGATCTCGACCCGATCGGCTAGGTTGCCTCATTTGAGTCATATACTTCAATAACAATCTCATTTTCCCTTTTACTGGAATTCATTCACAATACCACCGCTATCTTAAGCAGAGTCCGATCTCGGCCCGATCGGCTAGGCCGCCTTACCAGGGCGTCGTTCCCTTCTTATTAATCATCTCGTTTCAATCTTTGTTTCACATATATCATTTCATAGGCACATAGGGACACAACTATCACATCATTTTTGGCACTAGGGCACATTTCACATCATTCCCAATTTCAATGTTAGCTTTGCAATTTAGGATAATAGGTGCACACAAGAGCAATTTAAATTGTAAGCATAGATAAGACTTCATAGATGGCACAACATGTGCAGCTTCATCTCAGTTTAAGGTCTAAACATTTCAATACATGATTCATGTTCCTTGCACCTTTTCAAGTTATCAAGAATAGCACATTGATCATATTGAGACACATCTTTCATGCATATAAGGTTACAACCCCAAATTCATGTGAAACAACAATTAATACAACAATTCAATTTTAATCTTTCCGTATTTACACAAACACCAACAGAGCTCAATTTCTAAAAGACGGGGTTTTAGCCATACATACCTCAACTGAGCTTTCCCTTAATCCTAAAATGTTCCGGAATGTTCGCAACTTCAATCTATTTAAGCAATGTAGCACAATTGAACCCATAATTAGGAAAAGATCATAATCTTAGCTCGCTTGAGCATTTTATCAAGCATTGAGTGTTCATTAAAGCCTTATGGTCCTTTTATGCAAGGTTATACTAGCCCTTTCCCCATGCCTCTCTATTTATAATTTCCACATATCTTCTAAGAACACATGCATGCAATGTAGTCACCCTTATCCCCATGAATTACCTCACTAATGACCCCTTATAGCTATGTTTAAAATTAAGAGCTGAGGTGATGAAGTCTTACCTCCTGGGATGAAGGTTTAGGTGCCTCACATGATTATCTTCAATGTTTTAACAAGGATTTGTGGAGCAATTTTTTGATGAAGAGCACTTCCCCTCTCTTAGACCCTCTTTCTCACTCTAAAAGCACCAGCAAAATAGGCTCAAAATAAGCTATTGCACAAGATATAACGACAGGGGATCGTGTTTAAAATTTAGAAATCTGGAGCCCCGACACAGATCCGCGGTCGCATGGGCGATCGCGAAGTTGACATGCGGCCCGCAGAATGGACCGCAAAAATGTTCCCAAAAACCTGAACAAACTGCCTGGGTATGCCACAAGAATGCGATCTGCATACCTGTTCTGCGGTCGCATATTGCACCGCAGAACTGCCCCTCGCAAAATTCCAAGGGGATTATGCGATGACTATGCGGCCCGCATATTGATTATGTGATCGCATAAGTGGCCGCATAGTTGACCTCAAAATTGACCAACACACTGCTTCACTCTGCGGCGACTATGCGGTCCGCATTGCTGTTATGCGACCGCATACTGGACCGCAGAATCGCACTTTTCTGGAACACATTATTCCTTGACTTTTTAATGCATAGATCACTCCAAAGGGTTCGAACCGCGGCGAGCGAATTTTACAAATTTCTAACACGTATTCCTAACTTGGCACTAAGAGCTCTCGGGTTTTGAGTAGAAATTTTCACGGGACTTACATCCTCCCCTACTTAGGATCATTCGTCCTCGAATGAGGATCAAGGTTCACTCATTAGCAATCTTTATGCAATCTCAGCTTTTCACAATCATGAAACACCTCAACAGCCCCGAATTTGGCTAACTCCCTAAGTTTCTAAAAATTTCGCTAGAGTTTCCTTTGTATCTAGGCCTATCCACCTGTCAGAGAGCCCCAAAAACATATCCTAACAGCATATACATATTCCATAGACACAACATAACCTGTACAATACTAATCGTGGCCGCATAGGCAATCATATAACCACAATGAAACAGAACAGTTTTACATAGATCAAATCAAGGATACAGAGTTCATAGGGACCAAATTGATGAAAGCTATTACATGGCTATACAAACAAATCTGGGTACTTCCTTCTCATTTCTTCCTCGGCTTCCCAAGTGGCTTCTTCAACCTGCTGGTTTCGCCATAACACCTTTACGGAGGCAATTTCCTTATTTCTCAATTTCTTGACCTGCCTGTCAAGAACGGCAACTGGAACTTCTTGATAGGACAACTCTTCATTAACCTCAATAGTTTCAACTAGCACAATAGTGGACGGATCTCCCACGACCTTCTTCAACATAGACACATGGAAGACTGGTGTACCAATGACATCTTGGGTGGCAGCTCGAGCTTGTATGCCACCTGACCAATCCTCTGAATGATCATGTACGGTCCGATATACCTTGGACTTAATTTTCCTTTCTTCCCAAACCGCATGTTACCCTTCATGGGGGAAACTTTCAAAAACACCCGATCATCTTCTTTGAACTCCAAATCTCTTCGACGAACGTCCCAATAAGACTTTTGGCGACTCTGAGCAGTTTTTAACCTTTATTTAATAATTTTGACTTTCTCCATGGCCTAGTGCACAAGGTCCGGCCCTATCAATTCAGCTTCTCCAACCTCGAACCACCCAATGGGAGACCTACATCTCCTACCATACAATGCCTCAAATGGTGCCATCTGGATACTAGCGTGGAAGCTGTTGCTATAAGCAAACTCTATGAGTGGCAAATGATCATCCCAGCTACCTTTGAAGTCAAGAGCACAAGCATGCAACATGTCCTCAAGCGTTTGAATAGTTTGCTCTGCTTGCCCGTCGGTCTGAGGGTGAAAGATGTGCTAAGATTTACCTGCGTGCCCAAACCTTACTGAAATTTCTTCCAAAAGTTGGTCGTGAATTGAGCCCCTCGATCAGAAATGTTTGAGACTTGAGTACCATGCAACCTGACTATTTTCTTGATATACAACTGAGCATACTGTTTCGCTGTGTCGGTAGATTTTATTGGCAAGAAGTGCGCTGATTTTGTGAGTCGATCCACGATCACCCAAATTGAGTCGAACTTACGGGGAGTGAGCGGTAACCCTACCACAAAATCCATGTTGATCATTTCCCATTTCCACATTGGAATTTCTATGCTTTAAGCCAACCCACCGGGCCTTTGATGTTCGGCCTTCACTTGTTGACAGTTCGGACATCTTGCCACAAAGTCTGCCACCTCCTTTTTTCATGTTATTCCACCAATAAACTTCCTTGAGATCATGATACGTTTTTGTAGAACCTGGGTGCACAGAATACCTGGAAGTGTGAGCTTCCGTCATGATCCTTTCCCGTAGACCGTTAATATCCGGAACACATAGGCGGCCTTAGTAACGTAGGGTACCATCATCCATGCCAAAGGAAAAAGCTGTGGTCTTGTGTTTATGAATCTCCTCATTCAGTTGTGCTAATAATGGATCATTGAATTGCTTCTCTTTCTCCTCCGCCACAAGCGACGATTCAGCCATATTCTGCACAATTATCCCTCCTTCATTAGAGTCCGCAAGGCGAACTCCCAAACTAGCCAATTGAACCTCCTGGGCCAACGGCCTTTGATACGCCTCCAAACGAGCCAAACTTCCCATAGATTTTCGACTAAGAGCGTCCGCCACAACATTAGCCTTTCCTGAGTGATAGAAAATATCAATGTCATAGTCCTTGAGTAACTATAACCATCTTCTTTGTCTCAGATTCAACTCCTTCTACTTGAAAATATATTGAAGGCTCTTGTGGTCAGTGAAAACATACACATGGACCCCATATAGATAATGTCGCCAAATATTTAGCGCAAACACCACTGCTGCAAGCTCTAAGTCATGGGTTGGATAATTCTTTTCATGATTCTTCAGTTGCCTAGAAGCGTAGGCTATAACCTTGCCGTGTTGCATTAACACATACCCAAGCCCGATCCTTGAAGCATCGCAATACACCACAAACCCCTCTGTACCCTCTGGTAGGGTTAATACCGGTGTTGTAGTCAATCTTGATTTCAATTCTTGAAAGCTCATTTCACAAGCATCGGACCACTGGAACTTCACTGCTTTCTAGGTCAATTTAGTCAATGGAGAGGCAAGAGTAGAAAATCCCTCCACAAACCTTCTGTAGTACCCATCCAAACCCAAGAAACTACGGATCTCAGTTGGAGTGATAGGTCTACGCCAATTCTTTACTGCTGCAATCTTTTATGGATCAACCATAATTCCTTCCCTGGAGACGACATGACCTAAAAACGTGATAGATTCAAGCCAAAATTCACATTTTGAAAATTTTGCATACAATTGGTGTTGCTAAAGAGTCTGCAGTACCGCCATAACATGGTTAGCATGATCCTCTCGTCTTCGGGAATACACAAGAATAGCGTCAATGAACACTATCACAAAGGAGTCTATAAAAGGCTTAAAGACTCGATCCATATGATCCATGAAGGCTGCCGGGGCATTTGTTAGCCCAAAAGACATTACCAAAAATTCAAAGTGCCCATACCGAGTTCCAAAAGTTGTTTTCAAAATATCCTGCTCCCTTATCTTCAATTGATGATACCCGGACGGCAAGTCAATTTTTGAAAAACACGTAGCACCTTGCAATTGATCAAACAAGTCATCCATCCTTGGTAGAGGGTATTTATTTTTGATTGTCACTTTGTTAAGTTGCCGGTAATCAATACACATCCGTAGTGACCCATCTTTCTTCCTTACAAACAAAACTGGTGCGCCCCAAGGTGACACACTTGGCCGGATGAAACCTTTTTCTAACAAATCTTTCAATTATTCCTTTAGCTCTTTCAGTTCTGTCGGTGCCATTCTATAAGGTGGAATTGATATAGGCTGCGTTCCTGGCATCACATCGATCCTAATATCAATCTCCCTGTCTGGTGGGATCTGAGGGAGCTCATCTGGAAAGACATCCGGAAATTCATTCACAATTGGCACGGACTCAAGGCTAAGTGCATCGGCATCGGTGTCCGTAACCCGAACTAAATGGTAGATACACCCCTTCTTGATCATCTTTGCGGCCTTAAGGTAAGAAATAAACCTACCTTTAGGCACTACATTATCCCTTTTCCATTCAACAACGGGCTCAATAGGAAAATCAAGCCTCATAGTTCTAGTCCGACAATCAAGCTTGGCAAAACATGAATAAAGCCAATCCATTCACATTATTACATCAAAATCAACCATTCGCAATTCAATGAGATCGGCCACGGTATCCCTACCACGCACTGTGACAACACAACCTCTATAAAGTGGAGCAGCTGTAATAGACTCACCAACCAGAGTAGACACAAAAAATGGCTCATGAAGATGATCCGGTCTATCCCAAATTCCATAGCAACAAAAGGGGTAACATAGGACAAGGTGGAACCAGGGTCAATAAGTGCATACACATCATGAGATTGGACAGTCAGAATACCTGAAACAACATCTGGAGAAGCCTCTGCAGTCCGGCGACAACTCATAGCATAGAACCGGCTGGGTCCTCCCGAACTCTGCGCACCACCCCTAGCTGCACCACGCCCCGCGGGTGCTGGGGTACCTCGAGCTGGAGAGGGCGCTAAAGATGTAGCAGCTGCTGGGCTGGCTGGCTGTGCTGTGCCCCTACCTGCTCCCTGGCGGGATGCACGACAATGCCTCTGAATATGACCCCTCATCTCACATCCATAACATATGGGCAACTCCACGTAGCAAATACCCGAGTGCATCTTCCCGTACCTGGGGCACAGGGACCTCTGCTGCTGTTGGGACCTCCCTCCTGACCGACCTCGCTGGTGGGATCCCCTGTCGCCCTGACTTGGCCTGAAACGACTCTACTGCTGTTGCTGGCTGGGCCCTGACGGTGGTGCACTGGCTGAAGATTGTGCAACAGACTGGGACAGCCCTGATGATCCTCCTCGGAAAGCTGATCTTCCCTCACCTAGTGACTCACCCATGTTGCCCGGACCGGGTCTTTCTGTTACCCTCTCTCTCCATTCTTTTCTTCAGTTTGCGGTTCTCTGTGGCCTGAGCAAATGCTACCATCTTACCCTAATTCATGTCAGAATTCAAGGCAGCTGTAGAAGCCTCATTAATAGTCAAAGGATTAAGGCCTTGAACAAACCGACACACCCTAGCCTCCATTGTGGGCAACATGTGAATAGCATATTTGGACAGGCGGGCAAACACCATATGGTACTCCCATGCACTTCTACTACCTTGCTTCAGATTCTCAAACTCTGTTGCACGGGCTGCCCTTGTCTCGGCTGGCAGGAAATGATCTATAAATGCATCGGCAAACTCGCTCCACCTCGCCGGAGGGCTCCCCTCCTCACGGGAATCTTTCCACAACTCAAACCACGAATAGGCCGCCCCTTTCAGACGGTAGGAAGCTAACTCTACTTCCTCTATCTCAGTTGCACGCATAACCCTGAGGCTCTTGTGCATCTCATCAATAAAATCCTGAGGGTCCTCTTCTGGATTGGCACCCGTAAACACTGGAGGGTCTAACTGAAGAAATCTGTTCACCTTGGAACTGGTGGAATCCCCTTGCTGGCTAGATGAACTGGGTGCGACATTAGACCTTTGGGCCTGATAGGCCACTAGCTGAGTCAACATCTGAATAGCTCCCCTAAGATCCCCATCAGAAATACCAGAACCGAATGTTGGGGCTGGAGGCGGAACATGAGTATCAATGGGTGGGATAGTGGTACCCCCCGTAGATTTAGGAACTGAGGTAGTCTACACTGGAGTAGAAGAATCAGGCAGGGTGATTAGCACGACGATTATCCTCCCCCGTAATATCAAGTAGTGAATCATCAGCCACTCCTGGGGTGGCACTAGCTCCTTGGCCAATTCTGGCTTTCTTCTTAGGTGCCATGTACTGAAAATTGAAGGAATGCACTAGTTAGAGGAGAAATAGTTTCACAATTGCCGCACGATCCAGAATATCAAAGAAGGGTGTTATTCCTAATGCCCAAGTAGCCTCCAACTTATAAATGTGGTCGACATCACACCGATAAGAAGGACTCTACTAGACACGGCTCTGAGACGTCCTAGGATACTTTAAAACCATAGGCTCTGATACCAAGTTTGTCACGCCCCAACCTCGGGAGGCGCGACCGGCGCTCCATCGAGTCAACCCAACTGAGCAAGCCTTATTAACACTTTCTACCTAACTCAATACGATTAAGGAAGCCATGCTTTCGTTTATTTAGACAATAGCAAAATCGAACATTCGACATTGTTAGTTCATTTTTATATCACAAATCTTAAATCATGTCTAAGTTTCCAAGATTTCATATAGTTATAGTTTAGAAGAACTAGAGAATAAGGTTAAAACACAGTTCATTAACCCATCCAACACCCATACATAACCCACACAAACATCTACCGAGCCTCTATGGATACAAAAGACAAATTATGACAACGCCTGTAACAAGGCCCTGGCTATACCTCAAAAGTGGAAGTCTACAACAAAAGATGTACAGCATAACCCCTTGAAGGAAAAAGGGGCTCACCGAGACTTCGAGAGGAGGACACTCCGCTACGCGCGATCGGCACTGTCCGCTAGAGCCACCTACATTCACTTAAAAATGTAGCGCCCCCGGAAAAAGGGACGTTAGTACCATGGAATAGTACTAGTATGTATAACTAAACACCATCTAGTTGGAAAGAACTTTCACACGAGAATAAGGAAATCACGAGTATAACTCAAAACTTTAAACGATCACCACATTATCAAATAAAAGAATCATACAATTATCACATCATTTTTCCATAGCTTTTAGTTTGGGGCATTTCACACTATTCATCACTGTTCACAATACCACCACTATCTTGAGAGGAGTCCGATCTCGACCCGATCGGCTAGGTTGCCTCATTTTAGACATATACTTCAATCACAATCTCATTTTCCCTTTTTCCGTAATTCATTCACAATACCACCGCTATCTTGAGCGGAGTCCGATCTCGGCCCGATCGGCTAGGCCGCCTTACCAGGGCGTTGTTCCCTTCTTATAAATCATCTCATTTCAATCTTTGTTTCACATATATCATTTCATAGGCACTTGGGGCCACATCTATCACATCATTTCTGGCACTAGGGCACATTTCACATCATTCCCAATTTCAATGTTAGCTTTGCAATTTAGGATAATAGGTGCACACAAGAGCAATTTAAATTGTAAGCATAGATAAGAATTCATAGATGGCACAATATGTGCAGCTTCAATCTCAATTTAAGGTCTAAGCATTTCAATACATGATTCATATTTCTTGCACCTTTTCAAGTTATCAAGAATAGCACATTGATCATATTGCGACACATCTTTCACGCATATAAGGTTACAACCCCAAATTCATGTGAAACAACAATTAATACAACAATTCAATTTTAATCTTACCGTATTTACACAAACACCAACAGAGCTCAATTTCTAAAGATGGGGTTTTAGCCATACATACCTCAATTGGGCTTTCCCTTAATCCTAAAATGTTCCGGAATGTTCACAACTTCAATCTATTTAAGCAATATAGCACAATTGAACCCATAATCAGGAAAAAATCATAATCTTAGCTTGCTTGAGCATTTTATCAAGCATTGAGTGTTCATTAAGGCCTTATGGTCATTTTATGCAAGATTATACAAGACCTTTTGTCGCGCCCCCTTTTTCTCACGAAATCGGGTTTATGACATTTGGTTGGGACGACTCTTTCCTTTTGGGAAAGGGGTTTTGCAATTTTGAAGAGTCGCCACCTAACGATTTTAAGGTGCGTTAGGTCACCTATGGGGTTTAACTACAACTATGTTTGATAACCAGATATAGGGTAAGGGCTTGAAATTATCCCAAGGGGAAGGTGTTAGGCACCCCTCAGGATCCACTAGTGTGGTTCTCGGCCAGATAGTTTCGTGAATTTGTGCAATTAACAAGTAAACAAACAAGGCTCAAATAATAGGAGATTTTAAATACACAAGTGTTTGAAAACGATTAAATAAAGCAGGGTTTCGAAGAGAGTTATAATCTAAGCATGTTGATGAATATAAAGGGGTCCTAGGTTTGTTTATAATATGGATCACATCAATGCAATACCCGGTAATCACTCCTCAAAAGAGGGGCTACACGTGGTATTAGTGCACCGGTCATCATATCCATATCTACCCTTCCCACCCCGTAAAGGTATTAAAGCACGGATTGGTCTTGACCTCTATTGTGTGCTATTACCCGTCCCATTCCTATCAGTCCCGAAGGAATTTTAGGACTACTATTCCTAAAAGAGGGAGGATTTTAGCATATAGGGAAAAATTGGGTGTCAACAGCTGCCCTTCTTTACCCAGGATGGATGAAAGAGTTTTCGGGTAAAGATATGATAGCCAATTTTGACCGAGCGACATTTCAAGAACGGACGCAATATCTAGGGCAGGGTGAGTGGACGATTTACGGGAATGGTTAGGTTCTGATATGGCTGAGGGAACTGGAGCGGGATCACTCCTGCTAGGATAGCCGTTGCTCGCCGGTTTACCTGCAAATGAGCGATACAAGCATATATTGTGCGTAAATTTAGACAAGATGGAAATTCCCGTTTTACCACGAATGCTGTCTTTGGGCGGTTAGGATGACGTCCTTAGACCATGATGTCCTAGGCCATGAAGCGTATGATAAAGGATTCGCAGGCCATAAAATGATGTTCTCGGGCTATGAGGATGGTGCCTCCGAACCATGACGCCTTTGAATAATGATATGCAAAAGATTGAAAGAAATCATTGGGCCATGACATGGTGTTCTCGGGCTATGAAGATGGTGCCTCTGAACGATGACGCCTTTGGATGAGTTGGCGATATTTCAGCCCATGAAGGATGCAGTAGCATGTGGCGATCTTTCAGCCGTGCAATATGGCGATCTTTAAGCCGTGCAATGTGGCGATCTATCAGCCGTGCAATGTGGCGATCGTTCAGCCGTGCAATGTGGCGATCTTTCAGGCGTGCCAATATGGCGATGTTTCAGCCGTGCAATGTGGCGATCTTTCAACCGTGCAATGTAGGAGGAGACAACGTTTAATCTCGGAAGGCAGAATGGTAGCCTTATGCAATGCAAATGCAGATAGACGTAGAGCTTAACTTTAGAAGGCAGAATGGTAGCCTTATGCAAGTTGGAGGGCAGAATGGTAGCCTTATGCAATGCAAATGTAGATAGAGGTAGAGCTTAACCTTGGAAGGCAGAACGGTAGCCTTATGCATGTTGGAAGGCAAAATGGTAGCCTTATGCAGGTTGGAAGGTAGAATGGTAGCCTTATGCAATGCAAATGCAGATAGAGGTAGAGCTTAACCTCGGAAGGCAGAATGGTAGCCTTATGCAGGTTGGAAGATAGAATTGTAGCCATATGTAAGAATAAAATAGCAAATGACAGTAGAGTTTCTTAGCTGATAGCAAATTGCGGCGTGGTGATTACTGGGAGCATTGTAACACATGGAACATTATGGGTGTGTGCTGATAGCATATGTTGGTAAGTGCAATGGTTCAGAGAATCGCATTTTTGAACAATGTTTGTTCTATGGACGTACAGTACGTTCAATGATTTTGTAATCCTAGTGCCTGCATCCAGAGAAAAATCGTGAGTTTTGTAAAGGGAAGGTTTGCTCGTATCCCCGTTGTCTTTGCTTGACTCCTTCGGCTTTGATCTGGCGATACCGTCTGAATCATTGGGGTGGCGTTGATAAACCAAGAAGTTACAATAATAGACATGCACGATTTTGTAAAAGTATGACGTAAATGTATAATTAAAACTAGTTTTTAGGTGAACCGCCGACTGTGACGCAATTTAGGACATTGCAACCTCTCCTGCTACGAAATTTTGAGGGTCCTCCTCAAAATTCTGCCCCAGTTTGATGGGTTGACATTTCTGACTGTTGCTCGTGCGGCTATCGGCTGAAATTACATCGGAATTTTGAGGGTCCTCCTCAAAATTCTGACCTAGTTTCCAATTGCGGGGGGAAATGAAAATTTTATTGAATTATGACCGAACCCATTGGGCTGTCTACGTATTCCCTCTTAAACGGGAATCAGGTCAGGCGTAGTTCAATTTGCCTCATACAAGGAAAGCATAAATATTACACATAGTAACGCTTGACTGCATCTGAATTAATCGGCTTTGGCCAGACTTCTCCGTCCATTTCTGCAAGTATGAGGGTTTCTCCTATCAAAACCCGGTGAACCATGTACGGACCCTGACAGTTGGGAGAGAACTTCCCTTTGGCTTCATCTTGATGCGGAAAAGTTTCCTTCAACACCAGCTGCCCCAGTGTGAACTGTCTTGGCTTGACTCTTTTGTTGAAGGCTATGCACATTCTGTTCTGATAGAGTTGACCATGGCAAACTGCATTCATTCTCTTTCCGTCTATAAGAGCTACTTGCTCATAACGACTCTTCACCCACTGTGCGTCGTTGAGCATAGCTTCCTATATGATCCTTAGGGAAGGAATTTCTACTTCGGCGGGGATGACGGCCTCTGTACCATAAACCAGCATATAGGGGGTTGCCGTGGTTGATGTGCGGACTATGGTGCGATACCCCAACAGAGCAAACGATAACTTCTCGTGCCACTGTTTATGCTTCTCTATCATTTTCCTCAATATTTTCTTGATGTTCTTGTTGGAGGCTTCTACGGCTCCATTCATTTGAGGCCTATAGGCTGTGGAATTCTGGTGTCTGATCTTGAAGGTTTCACACGTGGCATTCATCAAGTAACTGTTAATATTGGAGCCATTATCAGTGATGATTGACTCTGGGATACCGAATCGACAAACAATGCGGTTGCGGACAAAGTCTGCCACGACTTTCTTAGTTACTGCCTTGTAAGATGCTGCTTCGACCCACTTGGTGAAATAGTCGATTGCTACTAGGATAAACATGTATCCGTTGGAAGCGGCAGGCTCGATTGGTCCAATGACGTCCATTCCCCAGGCGGCGAACGGCCACAGTGAGCTTGTTGTGTTGAGCTCGCTTGGAGGTACCTTTATTATGTCTGCATGTATCTGACAGCGATGGCATTTCCGGATGTACTGGATGTAGTCTGGTTTCATAGTCATCCAAAAGTAACCAGCCGGAGTATTTTCTTTGCTAAGACAAAACCGTTCATATGCGGACCGCAGGTCCCAGCATGCATTTCCTCTAGCGGCTTGGATGCTTCCCTTGCTTCAACACATCTTAATAGTCCCAAATCAGGAGTCCTCCTATACAGGATTCCTCTGCAGTGAAAGAAGTTGTTGGACAACCTCCGAAGTGTGCATTTCTGAGTATGATTGGCAAGCTCCGGGTATTCTCCTTTTGCAAAATATTCCTTGATATCATGAAACCAAGGCCTTCTGTCTGCTTCCTCTTCAACATGGGCACAGTAAGCTGGCTGATTATGAATTTTCACTGGAATGGGATCACTGAAATTCTTGTCGGGATGCTGTATCATAGATGATAGAGTATCCAATGCATCGGCGAATTCATTCTAGATTCTGGGAACATGTTGGAATTCCGTCTTTGTGAACCTCTTTCTCAATTCTTGTACGTGATGCAAATACGGAAGTATCTTGGAGTCCTTGGTTGCCCATTGCTCTCGTACCTGATGTATGAGCAAATCTGAATCTCCATCGCTAGCAGCTCTTGCACATTCATGTCAATGGCCATTTTAAGTCCTAAGATGCAGGCTTCATATTCGGCCATATTGTTGGTGCGGGGGAACCTGAGTTTGGCAGACACTGGATAATTCTAACCGGTTTCTGATACCAAGACTGCTCCTATGCCAACTTCTTCGAAGTTTGTTGCTCCATCGAAGAACATTCTCCAACCGCCATAGGATTCTGCAATGTCTTCTCCTATGAATGATACTTCTTCATCAAGAAAATACATTTTTAAGGGTTCGTATTCTCTATCCACGGGGTTTTCAGAAGGTGGTCTGCCAGTGCCTGTCCCTTGACCGCTTTCTCAGTTACGTAAACAATGTCGAACTCACTCAACAGGATTTGTCACTTGGCTAACTTGCCAGTGGGCATGGGCTTCTGAAAGATGTACTTCAAAGGATCCATCCTTGATATAAGGTACGTAGTATAGGCAGAGAAGTAATGTCTCAGCTTCTGAGCTACCCAAGTCAAAGCACAGCAGGTGCGCTCCAAAAGAGAATACATATATATATATATGCATATATATGCTACTTTGAAAGTATTTTGCATATTGAAAATATATAGGAAAAAATTGGGTGTCAACACCTTTCCCCATGCCTCTCTATTTATTATTTCCACATTTCTTCTAAGAACACATGCATGCAATGTAGTCACCCTTATCCCCGTGAATTACCTCACTAATGACCCCTTATAGCTATGTTTAAAATTAAGAGCTGAGGTGATGAAGTCTTACCTCCTGGGATGAAGGTTTAGGTGCCTCACTTGATTATCTTCAATGTTTTAACAAGGATTTGTGGAGCAATTTTTTAATGAAGAGCACTTCCCCTCTCTTAGACCCTCTTTCTCACTCTAAAAGCACCAGGAAATAGGCTCAAAATGAGATATTTCACAAGATATAACGATAGGGGGTCGGGTTTAAAATTTAGAAATCAGGAGCCCCGACACAGATCCGCGGTCGCATATGCGATCGCAAAGTTGACATGAGGCCAGCAGAATGGACCGCAAAAATATTCCCAAAAACCTGAACAAACTGCCTGGGTAAGCACCAAGAATGCGGTCCGCATACTTGTTCTGCGGTCTCATAATGCACCACAGAACTGCCCCTCGCAAAATTCCAAGGGGATTATGCGATCGCATATGTGGCCGCATAGTTGACCTCAAAATTGACCAACACACTGCTTCACTCTGCGGCGCCTATGCGGTCCGCATAGCTGTTATGTGACCGCATACTGGACCGTAGAATCGCACTTTTCTGGAACACATTATTCCTTGACTTTTTAATGCATAGATCAGTCCAAAGGGTCTGAACCGTGGCGAGCAAGCTTGCCATGAAGAATTTTACAAATTTCTAACACGTATTTCTAACTTGGCACTACGAGCTCTCGGGTTTTGAGTAGAAATTTTCATGGGGCCTTACAGGATACCTACACAAAAACAAAACAAAGAAACCTAAAACTACTTCAGAGTCACATCTTGGCAGTCGTATCCTCGGGAGCCGCATCGTCGAAAGATTTATCCTCGGAGACTTCACCCCTGTCTCCTCCACTCTCGGAGCCACTGGCTGAATCATCCTCATCAGAAAGAAGAGCGGCATCCTCTTCTTCAAAAATCTTCGCCTTTTCAATATCAGTTGAGAGATCGATACCGCGAGCATGCACCTCCTCGAGGGTTACCCTCCGAGATTGACGCCTAGCATGATCAAGTTCATTCGGTAACTTAACTTCCACCGCAGAAGAGATCTACTTTGATCGAGCATTAGACGCTTCAGCATCGGCTCGGTACGAAGACATAATTGCCTCCGCATCAGATCTAGCCTTATCCAACTCAGCAGCAGATTTAGCTTTAAGATCCTCTATGTCACGGCCTCGAGCAAGGCTCTCCTCCTTCACACTTTGAAACTGACGTTCGAGGAAGGCCAGATCTTCTCGAAGAGTTTCTTTCTCGGAGGCGAGATTATCCATTTGCCTCCACCCCAAGGTCTGGGCCTCTTTCATTTTAAGCTCCTCCCGAAGCTGCGCCACCAAGTTGGTCTTCTGATAAAACTGCAAATTAAAGGTATTAGACGTCAAGACAAGCAAGTTCATAACAGGTCCTAAAAGGCTATATTACCTTCTCAACATACTTAACCCGTCCTTCGCAAGACTGTGTCAATTCAACTCGAAGATCGCTGATCTCCACCTCTTTCTTAACATAGAGGGTTTTAAGATAGTCCCTCTCATTTGAGATCTTTTTAAGCTCAGCCTCACATCAACCAAGATCGGTTTGACACTTGGAAAACGCCTTTTTGTTAAGCACCACATCCTTCATAAGAAAGGAGGAAAAATGGATTCAGAAACAATAAAAGCGTAGGCACATGCATAACAAATAGGAAACTCACTTGTTTTAAGAGTCTATGAGCCTCATCGAAAATGAAAGAAGCGTCTGGGTCGAGGCCATCTTCAAGCCCTGCAAGGCATTCTCAAAAGATGTCATGTCCCATCGGAGAACTCGGGGCCAAGAGGTGAGTCATCTACGTTGATTACCCCAAATGATACACTTGGGGCGTTCACTTTATTTCGAAGAGGCTCGGGACTAGGCCGTTCGGCCTCGCCCTCTAGATGGACTCCTAGGCGAGGTGCCCTTTTTTCTGCACAACAGCTCGGGGGCTTTATTTGAACTCCCTTCAAAGAATTCTTCGATTCTAGAATGCGCCACATTGACCTTCACCAGCTCGACGGACTTTGAAACACCGACATTTCTTCTCGGGCTACTAATAGGCAGTCATCATCTTCTTCTTCCTCCTGATCTCGAAGGCGTTGGACCGTTTCTGGAGATAAGACCGCTATATCAACCTTGGACCTTCGAGCTACGCTCTTCTTAGGCTTCGGGGGATTGGCAGGCGATTCTCTTTTTCTCTTTCTTTCTTTTGGAGACTTCGGAACTTCTTCTTCACCATCCGGAGCCAGCCACAAATCAGCGGCGTCTCCAAGACCTACATGAAACTGAGATAAGTATCCCATGGCAGAAGTACAAGAAAACAAACAAGAGAACTCGCCATGGTTTTTGGCCTCACATCGACCCTTGGCCAGATCTCACCAGCAAGCCTCTGAATAAGACGAGGCGGAGGCCAGCTTTCGGACCCAGCCCTCGAGGTCCGGGACCCCACCGGGAAACCAAGTAGCCGCTACACCATCGTAAAGGGATTAGACCAATTAAAAATTTAAAGTCGGGAAAAGAAAGAAAAGTAGGTTATAAGCCTGCTACGTACTCACGTTTCATGTTCCACTCTTCGGGGAACGACATCCAATCAGCAGGAATCAGATCGGAGGTCCTGACTCGGACGAACTGGCTCATCCATCCACGGTCTTTGTCCCCATCGATACTAGAGAAGAGAGATTTTAAGGATAGGCATTGCAATTTTATCAAACCCCTACAATAACATCGGGGACTGTACAATCTGATCAGATGATCGAGGGTAAAAGACATCCCCTCAACTTGGCTCAAAAAGAACCTGATTAAGTAAATGATTCGCCAGAAAGAGGGTTAGATCTGGCCAAGTGTCACTCGGTATCGTTGGCAAAAGTCAAGAATAAGATCTATGGGACCTTGAGCCGGAATTGCAGGACCCAACGTAAATGGGTAAGTATATACACTCAAGTACCTGGCTGTATATGTAGTGATGTCCTCCTCGGAGGAAGGAATCACTATTTCTTTATCATCCCACTTGCAATCCTCCATTACTTTCCCGAGCTCAGCCTTTGTCATCAAACAAACATATCGAGACATGGGCTCGCATCGGCCTGGTGTCGATGAAAGTTTCTCGATTTTGAAATCTGATGTTATTTCACATGGCGGGGGGTTGCATTCCTCAATACGAGGGGGCACTACCAGTTTACTCTTGGTTGATCGAGAAGATGAAGGAGCTTTTCTATTTGGGAAACCGGTTTAGAGGTTTTAACCATCGCAATGCGGAGGATCCAAGAAAATGAAGAAGTGTTGATAGTGAAGAGAAGGGAGAGTCCAAGGAAGTTGAAAAAGGCTAATGAGACTTTGAGAACGATATGAGAATAAAGTTTTTAAGGTTGTGAAATTTGTCTATTTATAGAGATCATTTAAGCGTGCTGGGGAAGCCAAAAGTCCGACTGTCAGCCGCCTCCAATTAATAATTTTGGGAATCGCATAAAAAGCAACTTTTCAGTCGCTGATAACAAGGGATTATGAGGCATTTTACACTCCGTCTTACTTGAGTTTGATTAGAAATGTGTACAAAATAGTCCGAAAGGCTTACGTGTTGTACTTGATTGCAGGGTTTGATCAACAAGGTGACAAATCGTCAAAACCAGCTCAAAAAGCAGTTAAATATGCACAAGTACCAAGAACAAGTCCAAGCTCAATGTTACAGGACCAATGCGGCCGCACTCCATTCTGTGTGGTCCGCAAAGAAGAGGTTCGGAGAGCACTCATCTGAGGCAGCAAGGCAATGCGGCCGCACTCCATTCTGTGTGGTCTGCAAAGAACACGTTCAGAGAGTGTTCATTTTAGGTAGCTAAGTAATGCGGCCACACTCCATTCTATGCGGTCCGCACTGACTTCATTGGGGCCGTACTCGTTTTTGTGAGGTCCGCAAAGCTCAAGTTCAGATAGTTGCCAAGTTGGAGAAAAATTGCCAATGAGGTCCGCGATCTATTTTGTGCGGACCGCAACAGAAGCCACCGCGGCCGTGGTGCATTTTGTGCGGTCTGCGGTGGTGTCACGCCCCAAAATCCAAGGAGCGCGACCGGCGCTTAACCGAGTAAACCCGACTGTGCAAGCCTGGCAGGTTTCATACATACTACCCAACCCAACTCATAATTAAATAAGGGATAGACTCCATTAATCAAAATCTATCAACATATAATTAACGATTTCCATCTTATTGTCATTAGCAACTTCATTTCGCCGCTTTAAGGGTATTACAAGTTACATACATCATTGCCAAACATCAATATTTCTACTTTTAATTTCCAATACCCGACACTACCCACAACCTGTATGCGGAGCCTCTAAATATAACTGAAGAATAATACAGAAATGTCGGCAACAAGGCTCCGGCTATACCTTACACGAATACAAAAAAAAAATAAGACTCCGGGAAGAACAGCGACATAAGCCACGCAGGGCCCCGAGGGGAAATGGGCTCACCAATACAGCTGACGAAAAGTGGAGGGGGCGCTACTGCCGGTGGACTGGAGTGCCTGCTATAGAACCACCTACAATCATAACACGAATGTAGCGCCCCTGGCAAAAGGGACGTCAGTACATTTGAATTGTACTGGTATGTATAACTAAACACCATTTTACTAGAAAGAACTATCAAACAGATACAAGCAAATAATATGTGCAAATCAAAGAAAGCAATTCATATAATCTTTCATACAATTTCCACAACATTGATTAGGGCATTTCTGTCACGTGTTCACCACTTTTCTCATTACCACCGCTATCCCAAGCGGAGTCCGATCACGACCCGACCGGCTAGGTCACCTCAATGGTGGCATTACTCTCAATCAATATTTCATTTCCTTTTATCCGGAATCCAATATCAGCACATTTCCACCATGTGTGCGGCATGGTGTCCGATCACGACCCGATCGGCTAGGTCACCTCGTTAGAGGCATTTCTCCATTCTCATTAGCCAACACTTCAAGTCTTTATTCCACACATAACATAACAATTCCTGAGGCACTCATGGCCACCATCATCACATCGTTTCCCTTTTTCTTTTTTTGACATTCATTTTACAAGTTGTGAACATATACACATATACTGAGGATACTTCAAATTGCAATCACAGGTAAATGAGCACATAGCTAGCATGAATAATTCTTTCTTCCAATGTTGGCTTATAGCCCAAGTTTTTCCACACATAACTGTACTTTCCGTCATTATGAAATTGTCAAGATTTGCACATTATTCACGTTGGGGCACATCCTTCACGAATATATACAGATAATTACATATCAATTAATGCGTAATAACAAGCAATATGCTAACCAATTCAACTCTTACCATGCCTTCATAAATGATAACGGAGCTCAATTTCTAATAAAAAGGGATTTTAGCCATACATACCTTTCTTGAGCTTTCCCTTAATTACTACCATATTTCGAAAATTCTAGCAACTTCAATCTATTTTGGGACATAGCAAAATTGAACACAAATTAGGAAGATATTCATAATTCTAGCTCATTTGAGCATTTTATCAAATACTAGTTGAGCATCTTGATTTCAAATCCCCTTTTCAAGATTTTCTTCATTCCCTAACCCAATCTTTACTTATTTATGTTAAACAATCTTCCCATAAACCTAAGTTGTACATGCATGTATACACAATAGCATTACACCCAATAATCATACCTCAATACCCCATCTTATACTCTAAACTCGAAATTAAAACCTAGGGCATAGAATCTTACCTCTTAGATGAAGAACTTGTGATTGGGTTCTTTGATTCTTGAAGATTGATGCAAGATTGGATGATTTACATGTTTGTTTCCTCCTTCTCTCTCTAGAAATGCTCTCACCTCTCTCTAAAATCCGTAGAAAATGACCCCGAATGAAGCCCCAAAGGCTATATATCAAAATGGGGTCGGGGTATAAGAATTAGAAAATTAACCCTCCGATGTCAACTTTGCTATAGCAGAATGGACCGCAAAATGAACATGTGGGCCGCAGAATGCACCGCAAAATCGGTGCCCAAAACTGGGCTACACTGGTTCAATTTACGGTTTGATTTGCGACCGCAGATTAAAAATGCGGACCGCATAATTGACATTGAGATCGCAGATCTGACATGACATAGGATTGCATTTTCCAGGCTTTGGTAATTTGATCATAACTTTGCGTAGGAATGTCCAAATGACGAACGGTTTGAAGCGTTGGAAACTAGACTCAAAGACCTTTCATTTGATAGGTTATTCATCACATAAAATATTATACATATTTAGATATGCTCGTTCAAAGTAGGTACTAGTGCAAGATCATTGGGAATTTTAGCCTATTATGGACTTTTCCAATTTTTCTTAGACTTAGGCTTTTCCTTGGACCCCAAATTACTTACCATAAGACTTATACACATATTTAACAAATCCAATGGATGTACACCATATCAATAGCACATAAAAATATAATAATAAGCCTACGCGACACCTCGAAATCCTAAATTACTTAGCGAAATTTTCCGGGGCCTTACAGGTGGCCTAGTTCAGAGAGCAGGAATTTCAGCCAAGAGCCTTGGTGCGGCCACACTCGATTTTGTACGGACCGCACTAGCCCCGCAGGGGAATTTTTGTCCAGAATTTTTGGCCTAGTATAAATAGTTTCTTTTCCCATATTTAGGTCATCGGTTAGAATTTTAAGCTGAGCTGCGCTCGTGAACAGTGTCCTTTTACCATTTAGAGTAATTTTACAATAGTTTTATCATTGAATCTTCAAGTTTTAGTTAGTAATTTAATATTATTGGTTTTTCTTCATCTATTTCTTTGTTTTCCTCTATTATCATGAGTAGCTAGACCCACTAGCTAGGGCTGTGGCTCAACCCTAGTGTGAGTAATTGATGGGTCTTGTATTTTAAGGCTTGAATGTCTATGGGTGTTTGTATTTGGACTAATTTATGGTTTTATTGTTGAATTAGTGGTTGCAAACACTAGTTTATGCCTAGTTGACTTGGGCTCTTCTTGAGAAAGAGAGCCTAAGTCTATATAATTAGTCCAACAAGGAATTGGGGCGTACTCAAGAGAATTGATAGCCCCAATTAAATGGTTAAACTGAGAGATCGTAATACCCGACTTGAACCTCAATTGCTTGCACAAATGATCATACCCAATTGATCTTGAGAAAGTCAATTAGGGCAAAATCACTCGAACTACCGAGAGGTATAGAGTGAGTAGAATCGTGCGATGGTTATATCGTAATCCCCAAATATGACAACCTAGCCTTAACACCCGTCAAGTATCCACCTAGGAAAAAGTCACTCCCCTAGTGCCTTTTATCTAATTAGACAACCTTCAATAGTCTTCCCTTCGCTTAACTTAGCTTAATTTAGCATTTTAGTAGTATAAATTTAGAAGTAATATCAAAAACCAAAAATGTTTAGAAATGCAATTAGGAACAATTACGCAACTCCAATTTATATAGAAACTCAATTACAATCTCTAGCTCCCTGTGGAAATCGATCCCGACCTTCTCGGGTAAAAGCTGCTTCGACCTCTCTTGCTATTTTATAGTAGTACAGGGTTGGCCTCGATCACTTTTTGGCGCCGCTGCCGGGGAGCTAACGGTTTTGGCTATCTATCTAAATTGTTTTGTGTATTGTTCTTCTTTCCCTCTGTGTTACTAATTTGTGTGTGTCACAACTTCAGGTACAAAATGGCAGCAAACAACAATGACCCTCTTGGAAATGTGGTTGCGGGAGAGGAGGTAGATGATGTGGGAGATGATGAGGTGCATCTTGTACATCAGGGACAACGTAGAGGCTGCCAGGCCAATGCAATTGAAAATATTCCAGACCCTCATCCGCCACCTCCAAGAGTGGCTCCTCGAGTACTTCCCAACCAAGGCTATGCTAGTGCAATTGTCCCGCCCCGGATCCGGGCGGGCAATTTCCAAATTACTAATGTGATGCTGACATTGTTGGAGCAGCGAGGGTATTTCACGGGTGCTCCCACTCAGAATGCTCACAAACATCTCAAGGGGTTCGTGGATACCTGTTGGGGGAGCAAGCAAACTAATGTGTCCGAGGATGCACTTCGGTTGAGACTCTTCCCATTTTCACTTAGAGGGAAGGCATTGGATTGGCTTGAGCGACTTCCCAACCATTCCATCACTACTTATGATGAGTTGGCGTATAAGTTCATTGCCAAGTTTTTCTCACCGGGGCACATGGCAGCATTGCGGGATGAGATCATAGCTTTCAAGCAGGAACCCACTGAACCATTACACGAGTTTTGGGAGAGATATAGAACCATGTTGATGGAATGCCCCAACAATAATATGACTGAGGCAGTGATTCAACAGACCTTCTACCGGGGCATCAACACAACAAATCAATGCATAGTGAATCAACTTGCTGGGGGTAATTTCATGAAGCTGCCTTATGATGAAGCTTGTGCCATTCTTGACGAGATGGCTGACACGTCCTCCGCTTGGCAATGTAGAGCCAATGTGCCACAGGGTGACCTCACGGTCACTCACTTGCACAAAGAACTACATGACCATGGGCAGGCTATAGCAGAACTGACAAAAACAACGAACCAACTAGCAAAGGCACAGTTGCAACAAGTTCAAAATCCTCGCCAAGTGAATGCCATGGAGGGTGTCAACATTCTAGTGAATAATAGAAGACAAAGAGGTCAACAGAACCAAGGGAGTTCGGATCAATTTGACAATGATTGTGGTGGATTCCAAGATGATGGTTATGATGGGCAAAATGAAGAGGTACAATACGCGAATAATTATCATGGTCGAAGGGGCAATTCTTCTAACCAACAGCAACAATGGAGATCCCAAGGCAATTTGGGTAACCAACAACAAGGCAACAACAATTGGAATAATCAACAACAAGGGCAATAATTGGGGCAACAATAATCAAAATCTGAATTGGGGAAATCAAAACAACAATCGGAACAATCAAGGAAACTGGGGTAACAACAACAATTAGGGTGGAAACAACAATCAGGGTGGATGGAATAACAACAATCAGGGAAATCAGGGGCAAGGCTTTCAAAGGCCCCCAATGTATCAACAGCCGAGCAATCCACCGCCTTTCCATCCCAAGGACCTAGTTCATCCAACAATGACATGGGGAGAATTGAAATGATGTTTGAGCAGATGATGAAGAATAATGCTGACTCCGATGCGCAGTTGGCATCTCACAACACTTCAATCAGAAATTTGGAGTTTCAGCTAGGCCAAATCTCGCAGTCCTTGAATACTCGCCCTAAGGGGGCTCTACCGAGTGATACGGTAGTTAACCCAAAAGGGGGGAACAATCATGTTATGGTGGTAACTACAAGGAGTGGGCGAGGCGGTGATGTGAATGCCTCTAAACAAAAACAAATTTTGAGTGATGAAGGTGATTTGCAAGAAGATGAAGTTCCTTTGGTGGTTGAAAATGTGATTGATGAAAAAGTAAATGAAGAAGTGAGGATTGATGTTCAAGATGCCAAGGTGGAAACACAGAATGACGTGAACTCATCTAGGGAACACGTAATAGACATGCCGGAGCCAGTTGTGCCAAAAGCCAAGGCACCCTTGCCTAGGCCACCTCCACCTTATCCTCAGAGACTAGCAAAGCAGAAAAATAAGAATCAGTTCAAAAAGTTCATTGACAAGAAGAAGAGCTTATCCATTAATGTGCCTTTAGTGGAGGCTTTGGAGCAAAAGCCTGGCTATGCTAAATTCATGAAAGATTTGGTGACGAAGAAAAGATCCATGGACTGTGAAACTATTAAGATGACCCACCAAGTTAGTGCTATAGTGCATTCAATGGCTCCGAAGTTGGAGGATCCCGGTGCTTTCACCATTCCTTGCACTATTGGACGTGTAGACTTTGCCAAAGTTCTATGTGATTTGGGGGCTAGTATCAACTTGATGCCCTACTCAGTTTTCAAGACATTGGGGATTGGACAGCCGTGGTCAACTTCCATGAGGTTGCAAATGGCAGATAGATCGATGAAGAGGCATTTGGGTATAATAGATGATGTTCTTGTCCGGGTGGACAAATTTATCTTGCAAGCTGATTTTGTGATCTTGGATTGTGAGGTAGATTATGAAGTTTTGATCATATTGGGGAGACCTTTCCTTGCTACGGGGAAGGCCTTAATTGATGTGGAAGCAGGGGAACTCACTTTCCGGGTGGGTGATGAAAAAGTGGTCTTTCATGTGTGCAAGTCAATGAAGCAGCCCAATTGTACCGAAGTGTGCTCATTTATGGATCTTGTTATGGCTGTGATAATTGATGATACTAGTGCAATGATCAATGTGGAGGACCCTCTAGAGGCCGTATTGTTGAATCTTGACGTCAATGATGATGAGGGCCGAGTGGAGTGTGTGAATGCTTTACATGGAATGGGCTCTTATTCTTATTAGCCTAGGAAACTCTCTTTGGATCTTTAAAATAGAAAGACTCCTCCGACAAAGCCTTCAATCGAGGAGCCTCCGGTGTTGGAGTTGAAGCCATTGCCTCCACACCTAAGGTATGAATTCTTAGGCCATAGTTCAGCTTTGCCAGTTATTCTTTCCTCTTGTCTTACTAACATGCAGGTAGATGCCACATTGGCGGTGCTCAAAAAGCGCAAGAAGGCAATTGGATGGACTTTATCTGATATTCGGGGAATAAGCCCCGCATTCTGTATGCACAAAATTATTCTTGAAGATGATGCAAAACCCTCCTTGGAACATCAAAAGGAGGTTGAACGAGGCAATGCAAGAAGTTGTGAAAAAGGAGGTGATGAAGTGGTTAGATACCGGGGTTGTGTACCCCATTTCTGACAGCTCGTGGACTTCGTCGGTGAAGTGTGTGTCGAAGAAGGGTGGTATAATCGTGGTGACCAATGCTAAAAATGAACTAATTCCAACCCTGACAGTTACCGATGGAGGGTGTGCATGGACTACCGCAAGCTGAATAAGGTGACCCACAAGGATCACTTCCCATTGCCTTTCCTCGACCAGATGCTTGATCGTCTTGCTGTGCGTGCCTTCTATTGTTTCTTGGATGGATATTCTGGGTACAACCGAATCATGATTGCTCCGCAAGATCAGGAGAAGACCACATTTACTTGTCCATATGGCACCTTTGCCTTTTCTCGGATGCCTTTTGGGTTGTGTAATGCACCAGCGACATTCCAACGGTGTATGATGGCCATTTTCACCGATATGGTGGAAGATATTTTGGAGGTGTTCATGGACGACTTTAGTGTGGTGGGTGACTCATTTGATGAATGCTTGAAGAATCTTGATTGGGTGTTAGCCCGGTGTGAGGAAACCAATCTTGTCCTCAATTGGGAAAAATGCCACTTCATGGTTGAGGAGGGCATAGTGCTCGATCATAAAATTTCAAGGCATGGCATAGAGTTGGACAAAGCTAAAATAGAGGTTATTTCAAGGCTTCCTCCCCCCACTTCTGTCAAGGGGGTTAGAAGTTTTCTTGGGCATGCGGGGTTCTACCGGAGATTTATCAAGGACTTTTCGAAGGTAGTGAATCCTTTGTGCAAGTTACTTGAAAAGGATGCCAAGTTCGTGTTGGATGAGGGGTGTATGCAAGCATTTGAACTTCTCAAGCATAAGTTGACCACCACCCCTATCATTACCGCACCCAACTGGAGCTTGCCTTTCGAGCTCATGTGCAACGCGAGTGATGTTGCGGTTGGTGTAGTTTTGGGTCAAAGAGTGAACAAAATTTTTCATCTGGTGTAATACGCGAGCAAGACAATGAATGAGGCTCAAAGGAACTACACTGTAACTGAGAAAGAGTTGTTGGCTATTGTGTTCGCAATGGAAAAATTTTTGCCATATCTCATGGGAGCCAAGGTCATAGTGCACACCGATCATGCAGCTCTTAGGTATTTTATGACGAAGAAAGACTCCAAAGCTAGGCTGATGCGATGGGTCTTGTTACTTCAAGAGTTTGATTTGGAAATTGTGGATCGGAAAGGTAGTAAAAACCAAGTGGAGGACCACTTGTCCCGCTTGGAGGAGGAAGGGAGGCCGTGTGATCGCCTAGAGATCAATGATGCAATTCCCGATGAGCAGCTACATTCTGTGTCAATGAATGATATGCCATGGTTTGCAGATGTTTCTAATTACCTTGTGACTGGAATAATCCCGTGTGAGCTCTCTTCTAACCAAAGGAAGAAGCTCAAACGGGATATTTTAGATTTTTATTGGTATGAGCCATACTTATTCAAGATTTGCACCGACGGAGTAATCCGGAGGTGTGTCCCTGAGGAGGAGCAGTTAAGTATCTTAGAGGCTTGTTATTCCTCTCCCTATGGTGGCCATCATGGCAGGGCGAGGGCAGCTTCGAAGGTCCTTAGTTGTGGGTTTTACTGGCCAACATTGTATAAAGATGCAAGTGATCTTGTGAAGAGGTGTGACAAATATCAAAGAGCGGGTGGTATTCCGAAGAAAGATGAGATGCCTCTCTACACCATTCTAGAAGTGGATATTTTTGATGTGTGGGGTATTGATTTCATGAGCCCATTTGTAAGCTCAAGTGGGAACACCTACATTCTAGTGGCAGTTGACTATGTTTCAAAATGGGTCGAGGCCGTGGCTTTGCCCAACAAATGAAGCTCGGAGTGTAGTTGCGTTTCTCAAAAAGAGCATTTTTACAAGGTTTGGCACTCCTCGTGCAATCATAAGTGATGGGGTTTCGCACTTTTGCTATTGAGCTTTTGACACCTTGCTTGCAAAGTATGGTGTCAACCACAAAGTTTCTACTCCCTATCATCCTCAGGCGAGTGGCCAAGCTGAAGTCTCAAACAGGGAAATCAAGAGTATTCTGTCTAAAATGGTCAATACAAATAGGACCGATTGGTCTAAGAAGTTGGATGATGCTCTATGGGCTTGCAGGGCTGCTTACAAGACTCCGATTGTTATGTCTCCGTACCGGTTGGTGTTTGGGAAAGCTTTCCATCTACCGGTTGAGTTAGAGCACAAGGCCATGTGGGCTTTGAGGAAACTGAATCTTGAATGGGATGTGGCAGCAAATCTTCGTAATGGAGCAACTTAATGAACTTGATGAATTCTGATTCCATGCCTACTCTAGTTCATCCTTGAACAAGGACAAGATGAAGTACCTTCATGATAAATATGCTCATGGCAAGGAGTTCAAAGTGGGTGATTTGGTTATCTTGTTCAACTCTCGGTTACGTCTGTTTCCGGGAAAGCTTAGGCCAAAATGAAGTGGACCTTTTGAAGTGGTGTTCGTGTCTCCGTTTGGTTCACTTAATTTGAAGAACAAAAATGGGGAGGTTTTCAGAGTTAATGGGCACAGGGTCAAGCACTACCCGGGAAAAATTGATGACAGCCACGTGGTGGCACTTCTTCATCTAAAATGATTTGATGGTAACCTGCGTCGTGCCGCTACGTTAAATCAGGTGCTTCTTGGGAGGCAACCCATGTGTCTTTCTTTTCATTTTTCTTTGATTTTCTTTGTAGTATAGGATTTATTTTTGGACTGACTAGTTGTGAGATGATGTACGATTGTGTTGATGCAGTGCAGGACCAAGTGGAAAAATTGATCACTCTCTGAAGTTTGCAATGCGGACCCGCACTACATTTTGTGTGGCCGCAAAGGACTCAGTGCGGGGGCACAAAATCAGTGCGGACTGCACTGATGGTTGATGTTGAAAATTAGCTCTCTGAAGTTTTCCACCGCGGCCGCTTTTCATTTTGTGCGATCTGTGGTAGACCACTGGGGCCGCAGAGCATTTTGTGTGGTCCGCAGTGGTTGCCTTCTCAAACTTTCATGTTACTGAGTAATGCGGACCGCAATGCCATTTTGTGCGGTCCGTGGTGGGTAAGTGAGCTGGGGCCCAGGACCTTTTTCTATAAATATGACCTGAGGCCCTCCATTTGAACTTTTCGATCTTTTGACTCTCAAAAACCATAAAATCACTGTTCATCGTTGTTCTCTCCCTAAAATTGCACCAACTCAACTGATTTGTTTCGATTAATCATCAGTGCATCTCATTTCTGGTAACTTTAATTCCTTTGTAGTTGTTTAATTTTGCTAGTTTCTTTTGATTTTTATTTGTTCTCTTAGTTTTTCTTCTTTTCTTCCCATTTTTCTTTTAATTTAGTAGCTTAGGTTAGTTAATCCTTCTTTAATTAGGCATAACTTGATACAACACTGAAGCAACACCTAGGGAATCATTATTAAGTAAGGATTTGGACTAAAAATGGACAAAACATTGAACCCTAGGTTGGTGCAACTGCTAGGCACTCAGTGCGGACCGCGATGGATTTTGTGCAGTCCGCAGTGCCTTTGTGCGGTCAGCAATACTATTTTGTGCGGACCGCGGTGGAATAAACTTCTGAAGCTGAAACTTGAGGGTGCAGCCGTAAAGGATTTTGTGCGGTCCGCAGTGCCTCAATGCGGACCGCAATGCATTTTGTGTTGTCCGTGGTGCACAGATTCAGAGAGTGAGTAGTCTGAACCCCACCTCCGTGCGGACCGCAATAGATTTTGTGCGGTCCGCAATAGCCTCTTTGCGGCCGCACTGCATTTTGTGCGGTCCGCATTCTGCAACTTTTTATTGTCTGCAACTATTTTCCTGCAACTCTGAATTTCATTGATTATATTGATACTAACAAGGCATAACTGAATGTTGTTTGCAGACAATGGTGAGATCACGAGGCAAATGTGATAACAACCAGGACGAGGAGAGTCCTCCTGGGGGAGGAGACGTGGAAAGATAAAGTTGAACCCCCAAGTTCAGGAAGCAATAAAAGCAATAAGGAAGGCGATCCAGGCTGCTGATAGAGCTACTTCCCACTCATCGGGAAGTGAGTATGAGCCTTCTTGGGAAGTGTATGACTCTCACTCCGTCCCGGAGTATATAGATGACTTTCGGACAAATTTAGACTGACAGATGACCCCACTCCTCAAGGCTCTTCCACTGCCCGAGCACCAGTGCGTGTATCTTCTGAGTCGTCTAAGGGCTCAGCCGCTGGCAGTGGCAATGAATATTCCACATCTCCTACAGCTTCACTATCCGGAGAGAGCCCCGTAGCAGAAGAAGGGGATGAAGTAGAAGGGGGTGAGCCTCAGGTGGGAGGAGTAGAGAGAACTAGAAATCCGGAGGCATGGCAGGACCGGTTTGTGAGTGAGGTCGCATATCACAAGTTCAAGACCAAAGAATCAAGGATTAATTCGACAAAAATCATAAAGGGCAGCCTATAAGTCGAGTTCGAGAAAAGTATCCATTCGATTACTAAGCCCAAGGGCTATCCGAGTTTGAGGAGTTTCTCGCTCGAGAATTGGGAAAAGGCCTAAGGTCTATCCTTATAACAAGTTTGAGCAAATGCCCGCTCGACTGCAAAGCCCAAGGGCTACCCGAGTTGGAGAAATTTCTCACTCAGGGACTACAAAAAGATCTAAGGAATAACTTCATTTCGAGATCTCGCTCTCATCTAACTCGGGCTCGGGATTTGCGATGTTCCGAGTTCACCTTTAAGCTCAGCTCGAGGATTAACGAGAACCTCGAGGGGTATTATATTGATCAATTAAAGAACCTCGAGGGGTATTATATTGATCAATTAAACACCTAAGGGTTTATTATGTCCTGAGCTCAATATTTGGGCTAGCCATTGAAATCATATAATCGAGTCTTTTACGAATAAAGAGAGAATAAAATTCAGCATGGACGGAAAGTTATACAAGGATTCTTTTATACTTCCAAGAAATGTTTACGAAGTATAGCTACAACACCCACGAAGGATACTTACACCAGAACAAAGAAGCAAAAAACAAAAGCCAAAAAACCAAATCCAATTCTAAGACCACGTCGTCGAGAGCATCGACTTCGGAAATCTTCTTCTCGGGGACACCATTTCAGATCTTTGGAAACATTTATATAGGGTAGGAGGCCCTAGATAGATATAATTATATCTCCAGCAGCCAAGATTGAGCATTCCATTGAAGTTTTGAGCCACAATACATTAAGAAAGAGCAAGCAAATGGAAAAAACCAAAAGGGGTTGCAAGATGCACGAGCAACAATCCACGAGTGTTCATCCTCGGAACTCTGTTCCGGTGTGGGATGCAAAAGTCAGTAGATAATAGTGCCACCTCATTCCATGGAAAGCAAATGAATGAAGCGCCACACCAGGTTGAAGTTAAGAGAGATGAGCAGCAGTGTAAAGTCCGCATATCTTCTGATACGGGATGGATTCACTGCCTTTCTCTCGTTGTCTCGAGCCGAAGCTTTGAAAAAGGAAGCCTTGGCGTAACTGGTAAAATCGCTGCCATGTGACCTTGTGGCCACAGTTTTGAACTATGGAGATAGGTGATTAGAGGAATAGGTAGAGAAGGTAAAGGACTAAAAGTAGGTGAAGAAGGAATAAGTGTAGTTTTTGTTCAGCCAAGTAACCTCTTATTTATAGAAAGCTGATGACGGGACCGACGGCTCGAGTGGCTAACAAAGGCTGAACGCATTTGATGTTTTGGGGAAGCACACTGACATGACATTTCCAATCACTTCATGCGCCTACGTCACGGGCATGACGTCATCACGAGTGGTTCGGGAAAATTGAGGTTCAAATCGTTTCTTATCGTCTTATTCTAAGAAACGCGGGGACTATCTGTATACGGTAGAGATCGGAGAGCTCGATTTCTAAGACTGGATTATACTCCGAGTCCGAGTTCTGGAAGCTCGAAGTAAGAATAAAGCCAGGCCCGAGTGAGTGCACCTCGAGAAGCAAATCGGGGACCCATCATGATCTGCCTCGAGAGCAGTACAATTTTGACGGCACTCAAGAAAGAGTGCGAATTTCTCAAGGACATGTGGGTCAGGGCATAAACTATAGGATAAGTTTTGTACAAAATAGTACAAGTCCGTACTAGGCCGTTGCACAGCTATACCAATAGAATTCTTTATCATAAATGGAAATGTACTATATTAGGGTTTTTCCCCTCCTATATAAAGGGGACCCCAATCATTTGTAAGGATATCTCATTCTCTGCAATAGAACATTCTACTCTCCTTTTCTTGTTTACCGTACTCAACAATTGTTCTTCAGCTTTATTGTCCTTACTTTATCGTTCATACTTTATTGTTCTTAGTTCACCTCGAGGCCCCTGAGATAATCAAGCTTGAGGTCCTTATTGCTCTAACAATGCTGTTTTGGTTCATCAATTCCTCTTACTTAAACCTAATATTACTTGTATATCCACTAGTATTAGAATATATCACATATCTTTAAAACCACAAATCATATTTAATTGTTACTCACATTTTTCGAGGTAAACAGAGGTTTTTGTTCATCAATCTGCCTACACAGAAAAGGTATTGAAACAGTTTTACATGGATGGAGAACATGCGTCAAGTACGTCGATGGTTGTTCGATCACTTGACGTGAATAAGGATCATTTTCGACCTCAAGAAAAGAATGAAGAACTTCTTGGTCCTGAGGTAACATATCTTAGTGCAATCGGTGCACTAATATATCTTGCTAATACAACAAGGCCTGACATAACTTTTTCAGTCACTGTCCTAGCAAGATATATCTCTACTTCTACAAAGAGACATTGGAATGGAATCAAACAAATATTGTGGTATCTAAAAGGGACAACCGACATAGGCTTATTTTATGCCAATGATTGCAGTTTCGATCTTGTTGGTTATGTCGGGTATTTATCCGACCCACCCAAGGCTCGATCTTAAACCGGTTATACGTTTTCTTGTGAAGGCACTGCCATATCTTGGCGATCGACTAAGTAATCAATCATGGCTAGTTCATCTAACATGCTGAGGTAATTGCTATTCATGAAACAAGTCGAGAATGTGTGTGGTTGAGGTTTGTAATACATCTCATTCGAGAAAAATGTGGTTTAAAGTGTGACAAAAAACCACGATTTTGTATGAAGAGAATGCAATATGCATTGCCCAATTGAAAGGATGATTCATAAAAGGATATAGGACAAAGCACATTTCACCAATGTTAATTTTCACACATGATCTTAAAAAGAATGGTGTTATCAATGTGCAACAAATTCTTTCAAGTGATAATATGGCTGATTTTTTCACAAAATCTCTACCGACATCAACCTTCAAGAGACTAGTATACAAGATTGGAATGCGAAGGCTCATGGATGTGAATTGATGCTCTCATCAGAGGGAGTTAATACGCGTTGTAATCTTTTTTGCTTACAAGGTTTTGTCGTCCATGAAAAGCTTGACATGCATTTAATTGATGTGGTTACAACCTACCTTTATGGCACACTTAATAACGAAATATACCTGAAAATTCACGAAGGATTTAAACTACCCGACGCACATAATTCAAAGTCTAGGGAAATGTTTTCAATTAAATTGCAAAGATCTTGTATGGTATAAAGCAATCAGGAAGAATGTTGTATAAGCACCTTAGTAAGTATTTATTGAAGGAAGGTTATATAATGATGCCATTTGTCCATGTATTTTTATAAAAAAAACAACATCGTAATTTATTTTACTTGCCATATATGTCGATGACATAAACCTTATTGGAACTCCTACAGAACTCCAAAAGGCAATTGATTATTTAAAGAAGGAATTCGAGATGAAAGATCTAGGAAAGACAAAATTATGTCTCGGTTTGTATATTGAACATTTGGCAAACGAGGTTTTTGTTTATCAATCTGCCTATACAGAAAAGGTATTGAAATGGTTTAACATTGATGGAGAACATACGTTAAGTACTCCGATGGTTGTTCGATCACATGATGTGAATAAGGATTTGTTTCGACCTCAAGAAAAGAATGAAGAACTTCTTGGTCCTGAAGTACCATATCTTAGTGCAATTATTGGTGCACTAATGTATCTTGCTAATATTATGAGGCCTGACATAACTTTTTCAGTTAATGTGCTAGCACGATATAGCTCTACTCCTACAAGGAGACGTCGGAATGGAATCAAACAAATATTGCAATTCATTATATAGCTCAGATAAGAAGTCTGAATCAGGCCTGCCTATTGGTTGTAGCAAGTGATAATTAACGAATGCAATTCCAGTTTTATTCAAGTAGTTACCTAAGGCTTGCCTAGGCGTAATAATGATATCCTATGAGCACGATATCTATAATTTTAAGCAGACAACCTGAGATCCTTTAGACATGCTTTCTAACGGTATTAAGTCGAGGCATTGTTTCAGAAACATATTAAAGAAGCGGCAGATTACTAAATTAATCCAATTCAGAATAATACCATGATCTAGACGGCTTTTCCCAACTAAATTATTTTAAATTCTATAGGCATGATTTCTATTATAGCCATTTAGATCCTATAGGCATGGTATGTAGGTGTATGAAAGCTGACTTGGGACTTATAGGCGTGATTTCTAAAGGAAACGAGTTTGGATACATGCTGTAACGAAAGTTGAGCTTCAATTACTTTACATCCTATAGGCATGATATCTAATTGTAGAGCTGATTTTTAACCCTATAGGTATGTTACCTATTATTAAAGCCACTTATGTCCTATAGACATGATTTCTAGTTGTGTGAAAGTGAAGCATGCAGAATTTATTTTAAACAAAGCACGGATCCTATAGGCATGTTATCTAACAGACCAGACTTGAAGCAAATTGACCCTATACGCATGTTATCTACCCAATCCACCCACAATGTACAACTACCCACCCTTTTCACAATCCCCCGATATTGTTTACAAATTATTACGGTCCAAATGATTGAATTAAAAAGGAAGTGCAGAAATAAGAAATTACAACCAAAAGAAGCCTGATCTTGACTTCCTATCTGAGTTATATAATTAATCACTTCAATGCCAATGTTTCAAAGCCTTTCTCATACCTGAGTGTGTCAAAGTTCCCTAAGTATCTCAGGGCATCCCGGGCAGTGCTCACACCTAGGTCTACATAACCAAATAGAATGAGTGCAGTGTGGAAGGGCCAGCCCCTTATGTGTTCAAGATCAGAAGGAACTCAAGGGTCCCAAGGCAAGACTCACAAAAGAGGGGCAGAACCTAGGTTCTAAGAGTATAGTGGAAGTGGAGAACAAAGATTTATTAAAACTGGGTTGGGAATAGTAAGTGGTAAAGGGTGTGTTGAAAACAGTTGTAGTAGTGAAATAGAATCAGATATCATTCAAAGGGGCAAGGGATTATGGGATTCATTGTATAACCCTAGCAGGGGTCTGATTTGGTCACGCACAACAATAACTGATGCTGGCATGGACACAAACCATCCAAAGGAACACAAACACATATAGGGGATATGAGGGGTTTGGGATTCATAAGGTAGCAAGTGCATAGCAAATGACTGACATAGTACACATATAAGTAAGCATTAATCTAAAAGGGAACGGGAACATACTACAGCATGCTAGTAACATAACATAACTGCAGAAACATAAGCAGAGGTAGACAAGAATGAGGAACTGAAGCAACTTATAGAAACATGTTATTGTTGAGACTTAAAAAATTAACTAGGACATACCAGTAGAGAAGAAAAGTGCAGTAAGGAAAAGTAAGCAAGATTCCACAGTCTAGCCTTGGCTTTCAGCCGGCTAGACAAAGCAATAGCACAAGTAGCAGTAAAGAAAGATAGAGTTTTTGAGTGTAAGTGTGTGCTCTGAACTTAAATTATTCGTCTCTTTAAAAGAAGAGAGGGTAGGGTATTTATAGTTTTGAAAACGAGTAGAAATTAAGGTAATAAGTAAAGTCCTAACACAAACATGGAAAGAATCACAATCAGAATCAATTAACACAAGTGATTCTCTTTAATTAAGGAATCACTGCTTAGCGGATACTAACAGGTTTTAATTAAGGAAAGAAATTAGTTTGGGACAGATTGATTATTGCCATATAAGGGGGCAGTAAAAGCATGAAGTAAATAATAAAGTCTAAGTACAAAACATGCTTAGTTTTGGGAAAGGATTCAGCAAGGTAAGACACCACAGTAATTAAAGGGGGGGAATCAATTAATTTAAAAAAACGAATACAATTAGGGTTCATAAGAAAACCTTTTGTAATCAGTCGCGACATTGAAGGAGTCAGAATCAATCAAGAAAGGGTCAAGATTCTGCACCTCAACATATAAATAGCAAGGAATGAACATGCATGCAGAGTCAAACATGTTGACACAAAGAAGCAACACAAACATACAGTAGTAGCAGGAATAAGCTAGGATTCAGTAGTAAAAGAGATCTGCTCGAAGCACAGTAGTCAACAAAGTCAAGTAGTTACGCAGAATCAAAAGGGAAGAGAGCATAGTAACGGGTATAGAGAGTCAGAAACCAGTAAAGGTCTCACAGTAAAAATAAGTGAGGAAAACCTTCTAAGAAATCAGGGCTTTAACAGTAGTCAAGCTTAAGAGATGATAGGAACTCAGAATCAGATAAGTCAAACAAGGAAAAGAACTTAATCGAACAAGTATACACTCAAACAAACAAGGATGGTTTCAAAACTCGGATAAGACCAAAAGTCCTAGGGTTTTCAACATGCTGAATCAAATAGAAGGAAAGCATAAACAAGTTGTTTGAACATAGTGAAATCATGAAACAACACCAAAAAATCAGAGAAGCGGTCTTTAAAAAGAAGTTAAGAGAAACCCTAATCGTTGAAAATGAAGAGTCACTTTGAAAGAAATCGGAGAATCTTTGAAAAACACTTAAGAAGTTCTTAGTAAGCACAGATCTAAGATAGATTTGAAAGAAAATTGAAAGGTCTTAGAGCTAGGGTTTCAGAAAACCCAAAAAAAGTGAGAAAGACTTTGAAAGTTACCGATCTAGCCAGAAAAGTCAAAGATCTGACTTGAACGGCCACGGATGGTTGGAGAAAGACCAGGGATGGCCGGAGAAAGGCCATGAATGGATGTTGAGCAAGGGCTGGACCAGATCTCTTTGAGACCTGGCCATGAAATCTCACAAACGGGACACCATGAGATGCAGGAGGCCGGTATACACCTCAAACGGCCATATGAGACCATGGATTAGGTGGGGATTGAGGTGGATTAGGGTGGAATTAGGTGGCGGCGGCTAGGGTTCGTATGAGGTTGCAGAGAGAATTGAGAGGGAAAGGGATTCAAAGGCGGCGGGTGGTGAGAAATGATTTAGGTTTAGGGATCGTTCACGGTTAAAAATGGAAAGGGTGAATGCTGGTCGTTGATCTAAATGATCAACGGCCTAGATTAAAGAGGGTAGGTAGCGATCCGGGTTTGGGTCGGTTTAATTGAAATTGGGTCGGGTTTTAACTAGAATTGGGCTGGGGTAATTAGGGCCTGATTTGGGTTATAATTGAAACCCAATTTGGGCTAAAATTTAAATAGCCACTTTTCCACTTAATTTAATAAAAATAGTAGATAAATTTCTGAAAACAAATTGAAAGCACTAATATGATTTATAATATATAATTAACAATTCAAAAATAGGATCTCATTTTTATGAATATGAGACAAATTTAAACCTAAAAATGGCTAATATTGCAATTATGTGCAATTAAACTTAAAAATACTGAATAAAATTGTAAAAATACGCAAAAATTACCTTAGCCATATTTTGCCATAAATATACAGATCCAATAAATGAATCATCAAAAATAATAATCTTGAACATAATTTTTGGGATTTTATGGATATGAAAAGGGAAATAAGCATTAAAAACTTTAAAAATTATGAAAAAAATAATAAAATATTTGGACATACATATATATATATATTATAATATATAGTATATATATATAATAATATAATATATATATATATTATATAATATATATATAATAATATATATATATATATATATATATATATATATATATTAATATATATATATATATATATATATATATATATATATATATATATATATAGTATATATATATATATATGCTACTTTGAAAGTATTTTGCATATTGAAAATATATAGGGAAAAATTGGGTGTCAACAGCTGCCCATCATTACCCGGGAAGGATGAAAGAGTTTTCGGGAAAAGATATGATGGCCAATTTTGACCGAGCGAAACGGTTTGAAGAGGTTTAGGCCGCACCCTAGCTTCTGAGCTGCCTACATATCACTGGTTTTGTAGGAATCGGGCCATATGTAGTTCAGGATCCATTGGCGGAGTACACCGATGAAGACATCTCAAGAACATACGCAATATCTAGGGCTGGGTGAGTGGACGGTTTACGGGAATGGTTAGGTTCTGATATGGATGAGGGAACTGGAGCGGGATCACTCCTGCTGGGATAGCCATTGCTTGCCGATTTACCTGCAAATGAGCGATACAAGCAGATATTGTGCGTAAATTTAGACATGATGCAAATTCCCGTTGGACCACAAATGTTGTCTTTGGGCGGTTAGGATGACGTCCTTAGACCATGATATCCTGGGACATGAAGAATATAATAAAGGATTCGAAGGCCATGAAATGACGTTCTCGGGCTATGAGGATGGTGCCTCCGAACCATGACGCCATTGAAAAATGATATGCAAAATATTGAAAGAAATCCCCGGGCCATGACATGGTGTTCTCGGGCTATGAAGATGGTGCCCCCGAACGATGATGCCTTTGGATGGGTTGGCGATACTTCAGCCCATGAAGGATGCAGTAGCATGTGGCGATCTTTCAGCCTTGCAATGTGGCGATCTTTCACCCGTGCAATGTGGCGATCTTTCACCCGTGCAATGTGGCGATCTTTCAGCCATGCAATGTGGTGATCTTTCAACTGTGCAATGTGGCAATCTTTCACCCGTGCAATGTGGCAATCTTTCACCCGTGCAATGTGGCGAACTTTCAGCCGCGCAATGTGGTGATATTTCAGCCGTGCAATGTAGGTGGAGACAACGTTTAATCTCGGAAGGCGGAATGGTAGCCTTATTCAATGCAAATGCAGATAGCGGTAGAGCTTAACCTCGGAAGGCAGAATGGTAGCCTTATGCAATGCAAGTGTAGATAGAGGTAGAGCTTAACCTGGGAAGGCAGAACGGTAGCCTTATGCAAGTTGGAAGGCAGAATGGCAGCCTTATGCAGGTTGGAAGGCAGAATGGTAGCTTTATGCAATGCAAATGCAGATAGAGGTAGAGCTTAACCTCGGAAGGCAGAATGGTAGCCTTATGCAGGTTGGAAGGAAGAATGGTTGCCTTATGCAAGAAATAAAATAGCAAATGACAGTGGAGTTTCTTAGCTGATAGCAGATTGCTGCGCGGTGATTACTGGGAGCATTGTGACACATGGAACATTATGGGTGTGTGCTGATAGCAGATTGTTGTAAGTGCAATGGAATCGCATTTTTGAACAATGTTTGTTATACGGACGTACAGTACGTTCAATGATTTCCTAATCCTAGTGCCTGCCTCCGGAGAAAAATCGTGAGTTTTGTAAAGGGGAAGGTTTGCTCGTATCCCTGCTGGCTTTGCTTCACTCGTTCGGCTTTGATCTGGCGATACCGTCTGTATCATTAGGGTGGCGTTGCTAAACCAAGCAGTTACAATAATAGACATGCACGATTTTGTAAAAATATGAGGTAAATGTATAACAAAAAATAGTTTTTAGATGAACCTCCGACTGTGACGCAATTCAGGACATTGCAACCTCTCCTGCTACAGAATTTTGAGGGTCCTCCTTAAAATTCTTCCCCAGTTTGATGGGTTGACGTTTCTGACAGTTGCTCGTGCGGCGATCGGCTAAAATTACTTCGGAATTTTGAGGGTCGTCCTCAAAATTCTGCCCCAGTTTCCAATTGCGGTGGGAAATGAAAATTTTATTGAATTGTGACCGAACCCATAGGGCTGCCTACGTATCCCCTCTTAAACGGGAATCAGGTCAGGCGTAGTTCAATTTGCATCATATAAGGAAAGCATAAAGATTACACATAGTAACGCTTGACTGCATCTGAATTAATGGGCTTTGTCCAAGCTTCTCCGTCCATTTCTGCAAGTATGAGGGCTCCTCCTGTCAAAACCCGGTGAACCATGTACGGACCCTGCCAGTTGGGAGAGAACTTCCCTTTGGCTTTATCTTGATGCGGAAAAATTTCCTTCAACACCAGCAGCCTCGGTGTGAAATATCTTGGCTTGACTCTTTTGTTGAAGGCTCTGGACATTCTGTTCTGATAGAGTTGACCATGGCAAACTGCATTCATTCTCTTTCCGTCTATAAGAGCTAGTTGCTCTTAACGACTCTTCACCCACTCTGCGTCGTTGAGCTCAGCTTCCTGTATGATCCTTAGGGAAGGAATTTCTACTTCGGCGGGGATGACGGCCTCTGTACCATAAACCATCACATAGGGGGTTGCCCCGGTTGATGTGCGGACTGTGGTGTGATACCCCAATAGAGCAAACGATAACTTCTCGTGTCACTGATTATGCTTCTCTATCATTTTCCTCAATATTTTCTTGATATTCTTGTTGGCGGCTTCTACGGCTCCATTCATTTGAGGCCTGTAGGTTGTGGAATTCTTGTGTCTAATCTTGAAGGTTTCACACGTGGATTTCATCAAGTCACTGTTGATATTGGAGCCATTATCAGTGATGACTGACTCTGGGATACCGAATCGACGAACAATGCGGTCGCGAACAAAGTCTGCCACGACTTTCTTAGTTACTGCTTTGTAAAATGCTGCTTCGACCCACTTGGTGAAATGGTTGATTGCTACTAAGATAAACCTGTGTCCGTTGGAAGCGGCAGGCTCGATTGGTCCAATGACGTCCATTCCCCAGGCGGCAAACGGCCACGCTGAGCTTGTTGTGTTGAGCTCACTTGGAGGTACCTTTATCATGTCTGCATGTATCTGACAGCGATGGCATTTCCGGACATACTGGATGCAGTCTGTTTCCATAGTCATCCAAAAGTAACCAGCCCGGAGTATTTTCTTTGCTAAGACAAAACCGTTCATATGCGGACCGCAGGTCCCAGCATGAATTTCCTCTAGCAGCTTGGATGCTTCCTGTAAGGCCCCGTAAAAATTTGTGCTCAAAACCTAGTATCTCGTAGGGTCAGGTTCCTAATATGTGTTGGGAAGTGTTAGGGCCAGATCTCGTGCACCAGGCTATGGAAAAAGTTAAAATCATTCAGGAGAGGATGAAAACTGCTCAGAGTCGCCAGAAATCCTATGCGGACGTTCGTCGAAGTGAATTGGAATTTCAAGTTGATGATAAGGTATTCCTGAGGGTATCTCCTATGAAGGGAGTCATGCGATTTGGGAAGAAAGGGAAGTTGAGTCTTAGGTATGTCGGGCCGTATCGGATCTCTCAAAGAATAGGGCAGGTGGCTTATAGGCTGGAATTGCCCCCTGATATGTCATTAGTGCACCCGGTGTTCCATGTGTCCATGTTAAAGAATGTGGTTGGAGATCCATCCACCATCGATCCAGTTGAGACTATCGAGGTTAATGAAGAGTTGTCGTATGAAGAAGTTCCGATTGCTATTCTTGATAGGCAAGTCCGTAAGTTGAGAAATAAGGAAGTTGCTTCAGTTAAAGTATTATGACGAAGTGAACGAGTTGAGGAAGCCACATGGGAACCGGAAAATGAAATGAAGGAAAAATATCCCCATCTGTTTGAGCAAGTCTAGTAGTAATCGTGCGAACTCTTATCCCTAAACAAATTGATATTGCGTCCAAATTGGTGCAAAGACACCCCATCATTTTTTCCTAAATGTTTTACTGTTGAAATCAATCTAGTGGTGTAAGAATTGTATGAGTTGTGATTGTATAAGGCATGTGAACCTCTTTTTGGTAAATAAAAGTTTAATAAAAACTCATGTGATAAGTAAGCAACTAATGGTAGTGTAGATTGATAATGATTTATTTATATACATGTAGTATGTTGAAGCGGTTAAATTATGTGGGACTCATTGAAGTGACTAATTTATGTGCAATTGTTGAGGTAATGAATTGTATACCAGCTGCAGGGATAGTTGTAATTGTGTTTCGGGGGCACTCTGACAGGTAGATATGTCTAAATTACAAAGGAAACTCCGGCAAAATTTTTCAAAAATATGGGAGTTAGTGAAAATTGGGAGTCTGCATATCATGTTTTCAAAAACCAACTTATTTTCAAGATCCTCATTCGAGGACGAATGATTTAAGTGGGGGAGGATGTAAGGCCCCGTAAAAATTTATGCTCAAAACCTAGTACCTCGTAGGGTCAGGTTCCGAATATGTGTTGGGAATGTGTAAAACTCTTCGCGGCGAGCCCATCATATTGATCTAAGTATATAAAAATCAAAGAACCAAGTTTTTCCAGAAAAGTGTTATTTTGCGGTCCAAAATGCGGTCGCAAATCATGTATGCGGACCGCATTTCTGCCGCAGATTGAGTCAGTGGTTTGGTTAAAATTAAGGTAAAAATGCGGTCCATTATGCGACCGCATAACTAATATGCGGACCGTATTTCTATCGTAAAGTGAGTCAATGTGTCAGTCAAATTTGAGGTAAAAAATGCGGTGGATTATGCGACCGCATATTGGGTATGCGGACCGCATTTCCGCCGCAGACCCAAACAGTAGGATTGGATTTTCGGAGCACTTTTGCGGTCCATTCTGAGTTGAGTACCTATATTTCTAAATTTTAAACCCGACCCCCTTTTTAATAAAACACCCCAACCCCTCATTTTAACGAGTTTTCTGAACAAAATAAAAGAGAGGAAGAGAGGGTTCTTGAGAGAGAAAGTCATCTTCATCGAATTTTATTCTTCAAAACTATCCGGCTCGGGAAATTTCAAATGATTATCTTCCTCCCCATTCTTGCAGGTAAAATCCCTAACCCTATTTCGTTGATTTTCAGGTTTAAACATAAAGGGGGATTCTCATGCATTGATTCTTGAAAACAAAGTTGAAACATACATTCATGTCTTCTAAAACCTAAAACCTAGTAAGGGAAATGGGGTAGAAATAGAGGTTTGCAAAAGAAGGGCTGATAACCTAAAAATGTTCGGGTAGTAATTGTGAGCTTCAATTCTAAGAAATATGTGTTAACTTGTGCACTAGATTGACGTTGCTAGACCGTTTGGTGAATTGAAAGTAGAAGTTAAAAGGAAATTCGGCTCCAGGTATGTATGGCTAACTTTGACCTTTGTAAAACCACCTTGTTTGGTGTACGGATATTTGGTATGTGATATCTACGTGGATTATGTATGAAATTCTTGTGATTGGAATGATTTGAGTGTTCATGGTAAAGTCTCCCGATATAATGGTGTAAGTAATTGGCAATAAACCAAATGGGTGATTGTGAAAGAGTTATGTGGTAAGAGCTGAGAAACAAATGATGGAAGGAAATCGTAAATGATGCAATTGGAACAACTGTGGTATTAACATATATGGCTTGTCGTGGGCAATTATTGTTGTGACATGAAATGCATATGCGTTTTGAATATGATGGAAATGGTATTGTTGGTTATGGAAATTCTTTGTGAATTGTTGTTGTCATTCCTTGAGAATTGTTGTTGTAATTCTTGAGAATTGTTGTGTTGTTCTTTGTGAAGTGTTGTTGTTGTTGTGTTGTTTGTGAATTGTGATTGTTCGGTGGGATCGGGTTGCGCGCCGCAACATGAAGTAAGAAGGTGTGGGTTGTGGTGATAAGGGTGGCCGAGGTAATAAGGGTGGAAAGTGATCGAAATCACTATTGAAATGAAAATATGAGAAAGTTGTGAAATCATTGATGTGAAAAATGTTGAAGGGGAAATGGAGAGATTGTAAACTTGTTTGGCTTGATTGTTTCCTTTTATGTGTACTTGATTGTCGATTCCATTATTACTTGTTACTTGTGTATGGTTTGAGTTTACTTAGGCCAGAGTTTGTTCACACATACCAGTACAATTTAGATGTACTGACGTCCCTTTTGCCGGGGGCGCTACATTCGTGTTATGATTGTAGGTGGATCCATAGCAGGTACTCCAGTCCACCAATCGTAGCTCCCCTTTACTTCCCGTCAACTGAATTGGTGAGCCCCTTTCCTCTCGGGGCCCTGCGTGGCTCATGCCGCTTTTATTTCGGAGTTATGTTTTAATATTTGTGTAAGGTATAGCGGGAGACTTGTTACCGGCAAGTATTGTATTATCCTTTTGTATCTTTAGAGGCTCCGTAGACAGGAAATGTGGGTTGTGAACTTATGTAAATATGTATTTTGTACGTTGGGTGATGTAAGTTGTAAACCACGCTAAATAACCATGTATGCTATGTATGTTTTGTAAAAAGGTATTTTAACTGTAAATGGTTATTTCCTTGATTAATGAGTAATGAGAACACGGGGTAACACGTGGGGTAGGAAAGGCACCCAGGTTCGCTTGACTGGGGCTACCCGGTCGGGCGCCGGTCATGTCCCACGGTTTTGGGGCGTGACACTTCCCTTTCGTCAACACATCTTAATAGTGCCAAATCAGGAGTCCTCCTATACAGGATTCCTCCGCTGTGAAAGAAGTTGTTGGACAACCTCCGAAGTGTGCATTTGTGAGTATGATTGGCGAGCTCCGGGTACTCTCCTTTTGCCAAGTATTCCTTGATGTCATGAAACAAAGGCCTTCCGTCTGCTTCCTCTTCAACATGGGCGCAGTAAGCTGGTTGATTATGAATTATCACTGGAATGGGATCAATGAAATTCTTGTCGGGATTTTTTATCATAGATGATAGAGTAGCTAATGCATCGGCGAACACATTCTGGATTCTGGGAACATGTTGGAATTCCGTCTTTGTGAACCTCTTTCTCAATTCCTGTACGTGATGCAGTTAAGGAAGTATCTTGGAGTTCTTGGTTGCCCATTCCTCTCGTACCTAATGTATGAGTAAATCTGAATCTCCAATCGCTAGCAGCTCTTGCACGTTCATGTCAATGGCCATTTTGAGTCCTAAGATGCAGGCTTCATATTCGGCCATATTGTTTGTGCAGGGGAACCTGAGTTTAGCAGACACTGGATAATTCTGACCGGTTTCTGATACCAAGACTGCTCCTATGCCAACTCCTTTGAAGTTTGCTGCTCCATCGAAGAGCATTTTCCAATCGTCATAGGATTCTGCAATGTCTTCTCCTATGAATGATACTTCTTCATCAAGAAAATACATTTTTAAAGGTTCGTATTCTCCATCCACGGGGTTTTCGGCAAGGTGGTCTGCCAATGCCTGTCCCTTGACCGCTTTCTGAGTTCCATAAACAATGTCGAACTCACTCAACAGGATTTGCCATTTGGCTAGCTTGTTAGTGGGTATGGGCTTCTGAAAGATGTACTTCAAAGGATCCATCCTTTAAATGCGTAGTATAGGCACAGAAGAAATGTCTTAGCTTCTGAGCTGCCCAAGTCAAAGCACAACAGGTGCGCTCTAAAAGAGAATACCGGGCCTCGTATGGGGTAAACTTCTTGCTGAGATAGTAAATGTCTTGTTCCTTCCCGTTTCATCATGCTGCCCCAAAACGCAGCCGAAAGTTCATCTAACACTACAAGGTAGAGCAATAAGGGTCTACCTGGCTCGAGCGGAACTAAGACTGGTGGTGTTGACGGGTACTACTTGATTCTGTCAAAGGCCTTTTGGCAGTCCTCGGTGCATTTGGTAGCGGCGTGCTTCTTAAACATCTTAAAGATTTGCTCACAGATAACTGTAGACTGTGCTATGAATCGGCTGATGTAGTTCAGCCTTCCCAGGAAACTCATCACATCTTTGTTGTTCTTTGGCGGTGGCAGTTGTTGAATGGCTTTGACTTTTGATGGATCCAGTTCTATTCCTCGGCGGCTCACAATAAACCCAAGCAACTTCCCAGCAGGAACGCCAAATACACACTTTGCGGGGTTTAGTTACAGGTTGTATCTTCGCAATCTATTGAAGAACTTCCTCAAATCTTCTATGTGGTCACTGGCCTTCTTGGATTTGATGATAACATCATCCATATATATCTCTATCTTCTTGTGTATCTTATCATGAAAAATGGTTGTCATGGCCCTCATATAGGTAGCCCCTGCATTCTTCATGCCGAATGGCATCATCTGGTAACAATATACTCCCCACGGTGTAATGAAAGCCGTTTTCTCAGCATCTTCCTCATCCATCCAGATCTGATGATAACCAGCGAAGCAATCCACGAATGACTGTAGCTCATGCTTGGCGCAATTATCAATCAGGATGTGTATATTCGGGAAAGGGAAATCGTCTTTTGGACTGGCCCGGTTGAGATCCCAGTAGTCGACACAGACTCTGACCTTCCCATCCTTCTTTGGTACTAGCACAATGTTGGCTAACCATGTTGGGTACTCAACCACCCTGAGAACCTTAGCTTTGATTTGCTTGGTGACTTCTTCCTTGATTTTCAGACTCATATCGGGTTTGAACTTTCTGAGCTTTTGCTTTACCGGTGGACACATTGGAACGGTTGGCAGTTTGTGTACGGCCCCAACAAATTTTGCTAAGTAATTTAGGAATTCGTGGGGCCAGGTAGGCTAATTATAATATTTTATGTGCTATTAACATGATGGGCATCAATTGGATTTGGTAAATAGGTGTATAAGTCTTATAATGTGTAATTTGGGGTCTAATGGGTGGCCTAAGTCCAAGTCAAATTGGAAAATTTCATAATAGGCTAAAATTCCAAATGAGTACGCACAAGTCCATGCTTTGGACGAGCATATCTAAATATATATATAAGGTTTTATGTGGTGAACAACCTATCTAATGAAAGGACTTCGAGTCTATCTTCTAACGCTTCAAACTGTTCATCATTTGGACATTCCTACACAAAGTAATGATCAAATTACCAAAGGCTGGATTTGCAACCAATTTTGCGATCGCAAAACGACTATGCGGACCGCATATGCGTCGCATAATGAAGCAGTATCGTGCAAAATATTATGTTGTCGCATGTTGATTATACTGTAGCATAATCGATTATGCTGTCGATTGTGCAATCGCATAATGATTATACTGCAAGAATGCTGCCCACATTTCGATTATGCTATAGCATAATTGCACTACATAATTGACTTCGGGGGTCATTTTTGGAAATTTTTATATACGAACCCACTTTGATAAATAAGCTTTGGGGCTTCATTTGGGACTATTTTACACTAAATATAGAGAGAGGTGAGAGCATTTTAGAGAGAGAAAGAGGAAACCTAGCCTCCTAATCATCAATCTTGCACAAACCCCTCAAGAATCAAGCATGCTAATCTCTAGCTCACTATCTTCCGGGTACGTGCTACTTCTAATATTTCATATATGAGATTATGAGTTCAAAAATATATTGTGGGGTTAGAAATAGGCGATGCATGTGACACTAAGCTATAGTATGTGGGATTAATGAACTATTTTGGGTAGTTCTTGATGAAATTGGATGAGGGGAGAAGGAATTTCCATTGTAGGACCTTGTAGTCTATTTCACATGATTAGGTGTTTGATGAAATAGAGAGTTACACCATGGGAAATCTTTCTAAATTATTAATTGATTTTCGCTTTCTCCTTGTAGATTATTACCGCTAGAGATGTTGGTGCATTATAGTAACTTAAGGAAAGGTTAAACAAGGTATGTATGGCTAAAAACCCCTCTTCTTAGAAATTGAGCTCCCACGGTGTCCATGCAATATTGTAAGTCCGAAATTTGAGTGATGTAGTACTTGTTATTTCAAAGGAATTGGTGTTGTAAGATATATGTGAAAGGTGTATCTCAATGTGTTCAATATGCTATTCTTGGTAAATTGAGGATGTGTGAAGAATGTGAACTATGTGCTAAAATGCCTAGATTTCAAGTCAAGTTTAAAGTGAGATTGTTATGCCAAACTATGTGAAATCCTCTATGTATAAAGATGTTTGAAATAAATCAAATGAATTTGGGAAATAGAGTGTGGCCAACGTGCCGAGAACTTGAATTATAATTGTACCGGGTGATGCCTATGACATGAGAAAATATGAAACGGATTATGAAATGAGCCTTGACTCTGCTTTCCATAAATGACATCAATAATAAAGTGCCCTAAAGGCTTTGTACACGATTTATGCCCATAAGTGGCTGTTCGAGTTAATGTTTTGCCTTATAAGTACATCCAATGTGTTTCGAGTTGTTACATACTTCGATGTTGAAATTGTATATTGTCGTTATTGGAAAAGAGTAATTCAAGAATAATTTGTGTAATTGCTTGTTTATGCCTTTGATGTGTGTTTCAATTGTGGTTTGGTGCATCCCCTCCTTTTCGGAAGAATCCTTTGTGTTTAAAGTTCGGTTGCTAATGAACTTGAGGTGTATGATTTCTAAAATATTGTATATGCCCATGATTCATGATTCCTCTCATGTGTACTTGACATCTTGGATTGAATGGCTTGTTGTTGAAATTGATATTGATGTGAAATGTGGGGGAAAAGTGCTCGAATTATGAAATCTGGCCTAGTGCCAAGTTTATGTGATTATTGTGGCCCCAAGTGCCGATGAACTGACATATGTGAAGTAAAGATTGAAATGAGATGATACATGGAAAAAGGGGTAACGTCTTGGTAAGACGGCCTAACCGATCGGGCCGTGATCGTACGCCATGCTACACACATGGTGGTATTATGTTGATGATTGAGACCGAAAAGTGAGAATGAGATAGTGATTGAGGTATATGTCTGAAATGAGGCAGCTTAGCCGACCGGGCCGTGATCGGACTCCGCGCAAGAAAGCGGTGGTATTGTGAATGATGATGAAAAGTATTAAAAGCCGCAACCTAGAGGCATGGGAATTATGTGAAAGTTATATGATCCTTCGATTTGATGATGTGGTGATTGTTTAAAGCATTTGATTGATCTTTTTGATTTCATTGTTCTTGTATGACAGTTCTTTCTATTGAGATGGTCTTTATGATTTCATTGTTCTTGTATGATAGCTCTTTCTAATGAGATGGTGTTTTGTTATACATACTAGTACTATTCCATGGTACTAACGTCCCTTTTGCCGGGGGCGCTACCTCTTTAAATAGATGTAGGTGGTTCCATAGCAGTCAGTGTTGGTCGCAGCTAGTGGTGTATCCTCTTTTCAGCCGACTTGGTGAGCCCCACTTCATTTCGGGGTCCTGTATCATCTATTCATCATGTACTTGTATTAGAGGTATAGCTGGAGCCTTGTTGCCGGCATTTTCTTATTTCTCTTCAGTTGTATTTAGAGGCTCCGTAGACAGGTTGTGGGTAGTGTCGGGTATTAGAATTAAAATAGAAATATTGATGTTTGGCAAAGATGTATAAAACTTGTAATGTCTTCAAAATTGTGAACGAAGTTGCTAATGGAAATGAAATGGAAATCGTTAATGACATGTTTATAGAATTTGATTAATGGTGTACATTTCCTCTTTATTTAAAGACGAGTTTGGGTAGTATGAAACCTAACAGGCTTACTCAGTCGGGTTTACTCGGTTAAGCGTCGGTCGCGCTCCTCGGATTTTGGGGTGTGACAAACTTGGTATCACAGCCTAAGGTTTTAATGTGTCCTAGGATGTCTCGGAGACGTGTCTAGTAGAGTCCTTCTTAACGGTGTGTTGTCGACCACATCTATAAGTTGGAGGCTAATCGGACATTTAGGAATTTCACCCTTCTTTGATACTCTAGATCGTGCAGTAGAGCTCAAGATAGGGAGCTAATTTCCTCGCTATGTCTTATTCCTAAGATGAGTAATCTTAATACCATAATCCACGAGTTTGATGCAGTAAGGAGGGAATGACCCCACCGTTGAGTCTGAGGGAGATTGCCCAAGAGTTTGTTAGGAGAATGTAACGAGCCATGGAGGGATTGGTAGAACTTGTTGCTAAGGGAAGTACCCTTGTTCCTATTTATGTCACTGCACCACCAGATCATGTAGTATATCAGTATGTTACAAATGTATGTTACAGATGTGAGTCAGGGTGCATCAGTTAAGGCACTGCCCCGCCAATCTAGAGTTACCGAGTAAGTGACCCATTAGTACATCATTCTGAACCCACATACTTTTCCTTATTATATACGTACACCTGTATTGGGAGCCTGCATAGATATGGTCTTAACAAGAATCTAAATCACAAAACATTGCATGCTCCTACTCTTTGAACAAGACGTATTATTCGTAAATCCACTCTATCACAAATTCTCCTATTTACACCCTTTTTGACGAATTAAGTTGTATAATTATGTCCTTGAATTGAGTTATAACTCTAGGATTGATACTTCCAACTTGATTTTCCTAAATTCTCAACAAGGGACTATTCCCGATGAATTCCTTACAGAAACTTTTTATTTAAAGGGACAACATCTACTCGCTTGCACCTATACATGAACCGACATAAAATTTACCTATATGGTGTCAAGTTCCATGTACAACATCCCGGTGTTGCGATCCTTCTCGAGTCACTCTTTTCTCACTGGTGTATATGGCTTCTATGATTTGAATTGTAACTCTACCCTCTTGCGAGTATCATCATGAAGCCTTTTCATTGTCTAGTAACATGAGAGCATATCCCACCTCATATCATATGTGTACATGTCAAATGAATTGGTCGCTTGTCTGTGTAGAATTTTTGAGAAATTTGAGATTTTTACGAATCTGTCACAGGAAGATCTTTTGTTTGCCCATCTCAGTATGACTTTCATGTCCACTATGATCGTTCCTCAGTAAGAAGCTCACTTTGTTCCTAGTATTGTGGTTGCCCGTGACGTGGTTCTGTATTGCAGTCTAGGAGTTGATATAGCATAAACATGTCCAGCTCGTGTCAAATGTTTATCTTCTCTTTAACCTCCACCACATGCGTTAATTGTGTTCCTTAGTCAATGAATTCATTGGGCTAGTTTCCCAACACTTGATCGATAACCATGAGAGAACGTGTCCTTCTATGTGTCTATGTCACTGTAACACTTCCTTTCTCATAAGGTCCATTAATAGGCTCTTCGTCAAGGCCAAAAGCACCTTTAGGGGTTATTCTAGCACAACGCCTACTTCTCATGTTGTCCTTTCTTTCATTAGCATCTGGGTATTTCTCAAGTCAAAATCCATGGAGAACTCATCATGAACATCTACAGACCTTCTATGATTATTTTATGCTGTCTCATTGGTTTCGGTTGTCTTTACACACTCGACTTCTAGAATCATTGACTATGTCATTATCATGTGCGGGGAGTTTTGCTACCCTTGGTATTCCACCTCCTTGGGTGGATAGGAGATTTATTTGTCTTTCTCCCCGGAGCATCATGTTAACCATTAGAACCCCTATAACCGATACATGAGTTCATCCCAATATTAAGATGTCCTAGCTATGTGGTTTCACTCGTGAAAGCTTGAGATTAGATGCTTTTGGATTTTTGCACATATCATGACTATATCGATTTGGAAGACAAGTTGTCATATCTCTAGTTATCTTATATGGGGTCAATAATCGGGAAAGGTTAAGATGTTTGAAATATGATAATCTCATAAGTGTCCAAGTTCTGTTCATCCTCATGGGCTTGTGGCATAGATTCCTTGTGTCAGTTAACGCTAGGAGTGTAATTCAACTTCATGTATTTCGAAACCCATATAGCATTCAAGGTGCCAGAGCATTCCTATTCTTGATAAACGGATTATCCCTACACTCCAGGAGATGACTGGGTCACGTACTTGAATATTCCTCCTTAATGATTCCTATTGCCAATGTACTAGTTACCCCTATGCCTCATTTGTCTAATAATTGATGTCGTCACAATGATTAACCATGTCAGTGTTGTTAGTAGTAATCTTCGTGCCTCTTAGCATATAACCTCATGAAATACTCTACTCAGCACATTAATGGATTTCTGAATAATTCCAGCCTGATCTTGATCTCCGTTGCTCCTCATTGTATTAAATCTATTGGGTATTGAAGGTTCAAGCATGTCTAAGAGGGAGCATCCCCGTGTGATCACATATATTCGATAGGTAATTTTATGGTCAATTTATGATAGCACATCTTAGATTAACTGTTGAAGGTCATCAGGGGTTTAGTGTGAGTGTTCGCCTAGAGATTTAGAGTTTAGGAGGGTGCATAGGTTATTCTCAATATTTTCCCTGAAGATTTTATGTGAGTTGATAATGAAGGTTGCATATGTGTATTTCACATTAGGCCGCACAAGGAGTATGAAGTTTCCCCATAGTTGTTCCCCATATATTTTGTGTATTCACGTGTCTATGTCTAAGAAAGTAGTTGGATATCCTTTGTGTATCATTCCGGTGGAAATTATTCAAGGTGAAGTTAATGGATAGTTAGCTTATGTGAGGTATCTAGCTGTCATCCTTATTAGATAAGTTTGGAGGTTGGGGTTGTTTCCGTGAATGCGTTATGGCAAAGCCTGTAAGTATAAGAGGCCACATTGAAGGCCGAGAGTGTTGTGGAAATAAGGTATTTTCTCTTGATTGTATAGCAATTGGTTTTGACTTGAAAAGTACCTTCTGGGTATTATAATTTAGAAATTTGCAGTTCATGTCCTGGTATCCTTATGATAATGTAGTGCTTGTAATGGTGAGATTAGTACTGTTGATATATACATTGTGGTGGTTTGTCTCGTTGTGGATGTGTTGTTAGGATGGTTTGGGTGATTCTCTGGCAGGTGGATATGCCTAGATACAAAGGAGACTCTGCCAAAATTTCTGAAAAATTTGGGAGTTAGTCAAAATATAGGGACTTGAGGTAGGTGAGAAAAGAGATATACTATGTTAAGCGTTTAGGGCGGACTGTACTCCTCATTCGAGGACGAATGATCCTAAGGGGGGGAGAATGTAAGGCCCCAAAAAATTTCGCTAAGTAATTTAGGATTTTGTGGTGCCAGGTAAATAGGTGTATAAGTCTTATAATGTGTAATTTGGGGTCTAATGGGAGGCCTAAGTCCAAGTCAAATTGGAAAATTTCATAATAGGCTAAAATTCCAAATGAGTACGCACAAGTCCACACTTTGGACGAGCATATCTAAATATATATAAGGTTTTATGTGGTGAACAACCTATCTAATGAAAGGACTTTGAGTCTATCTTCTAACGCTTCAAACCGTTCGCCATTTGGACATTCCTCCACAAAGTAATGATCAAATTACCAAAGGCTGGATTTGCAACCAATTTTGCAATCGCAAAATGACTATGCGGACCGCATATGCGTCGCATAATGAAGCAGTGTCGGGCACAACATTATGCTGTCGCATCTTCATTATGATGTAGCATAATCGATTATGTTGTCGATTATGCCATCGCATAATGATTATGCTGCAAGAATGCTGCCCATATTTCGATTATGCTATAGCATAATTGCACCACATAATTGACTTCGGGGGTCATTTTTGGAAATTTTCATATACGAACCCACTTTGATAAATAAGCTTTGGGGCTTCATTTGGGACTATTTTATACTAAATCTAGAGAGAGGTGAGAGCATTTTAGAGAGAAAAAGAGGAAACCTAGCCTCCTAATCATCAATCTTGCACAAACCCTCAAGAATCAAGCATGCTAATCTCCAGCTCACTATCTTCCGGGTAAGTCCTACTTCTAATATTTCATATATGAGATTATGAGTTCAAAAATATATTGTGGGGTTAGAAATAGGCCATGCATGTGACACTAAGCTATAGTATGTGGGATTAATGAACTATTTTGGGTAGTTCTTGATGAAATTGGATGAGGGGAGAAGGAATTTCCATTGTAGGACCTTGTAGTCTATTTCACATGATTAGGTGTTTGATGAAACCATGGGAAATCTTTCTAAATTATTAATTGATTTTCACTTTCTCCTTATAGATTATTATCCCTATAGATGTTGGTGCATTGTAGTAACTTAAAGAAAGCTTAAACAAGGTATGTATGGCTAAAACACCCTCTTCTTGGAAATTGAGCTCCCACGGTGTCCACGCAAATATTGCAAGTCCGAAATTTGATTGATGTAGTACTTGTTATTTCAAAGGAATTGGTGCTATAAGATATATGTGAAAGGTGTATCTCAATGTGTTCAATATGCTATTCTTGGTAAATTGAGGATATGTGAAGAATGTGAACTATGTGCTTAAATGCCTAGATTTCAAGTCAAGTTTAAAGTGAGATTGTTATGCCAAACTATGTGAAATCCTCTATGTATAAAGATGTTTGAAATAAATCAAATGAATTTGGGAAATAGAGTGTGGACAACGTGCCAAGAACTTGAATTATAATTTTACCGGGTGATGCCTATGACATGAGAAAATATGAAACGGATTATGAAATGAGCCTTGACTCTGCTTTCCATAAATGACTTCAATAATAAAGTGCCCTAAAGGCTTTGTACACGATTTATGCCCATAAGTGGCTGTTCGAGATAATGTTTTGTCTTATAAGTACATCCAATGTGATCCGAGTTGTTACATACTTCGATGTTGAAATTGTATATTGTCATGATTGGAAAAGAGTAATTCAAGAATAATTGGTGTAATTGCTTGTTTATTCCTTTGATGTGTGGTTCTATTGTGGTTTGGTGTGTCCCCTGCTTTTTGGAAGAATCCTTTGTGTTTAAAGTTCCGTTACTAATGAAATTGAGGTGTATGATTTCTAAGATATTGTATATGCCCATGATTCATGATTCCTCTCATGTGTACTTGACATCTTGGATTGAATGGCTTGTTGTTGAAATTGATGTTGATGTGAAATACGGGGCAAAAGTGCTCGAATTATGAAATGTGGCCTAGTGCCAAGTATGATGTGATAATTGTGGCCCCAAGTGTCGATGAACGGACATATGTGAAGTAAAGATTGAAATGAGATGATATATGGAAAAAGGGGTAACGTCTTGGTAAGACGGCCAAGCCGATTGGGTTGTGATCGTACGCCATGATACACACATGGTGGTATTGTGTTGATGATTGAAATCGGAAAGTGAGAATTATATAGTGATTGAGGTATATGTCTCAAATGAGGCAGCTTAGCCGATCGGGCCGTGATCGGACTCCACGCAAGAAAGCGGTGGTATTGTGAATGATATTGAAAAGTATTAAAAGACGCAACCTAGAGGCATGAGAATTATGTGAAAGTTATATGATCCTTCGATTTGATGATGTGGTGATTGTTTAAAGCGTTTGATTGATCTTTATAATTTCATTGTTCTTGTATGACAGTTCTTTCTATTGATATGGTCTTTATGATTTCATTATTCTCGTATGACACTTCTTTCTATTGAGATGGTCTTTTTGAATTGAGATGGTCTTTATGATTTCATTATTTTTGTATGATAGTTCTTTCTATTGAGATGGTGTTTATGATGTCTTTGTTCTTGTATGATAGTTCTTTCTAATGAGATGGTGTTTAGTTATACATACTAGTACTATTCCGGGTACTAACGTCCCTTTTGCCGGGGGTACTACATCTTTAAATGGATGTAGGTGGTTCCATTGCAGTCAGTGTTGGTCGCAGCTAGTGGCGTATCCTCTTTTCAGGCAACTTGGTGCGCCCCACTTCATTTCGGGGTCCTATATCATCTGTTCATCATGTACTTGTATTTGAGGTATAGCCGGAGCCTTGTTGCCGGCATTTTCTTATTTCTCTTCAGTTGTATTTAGAGGCACCGTAGATAGGTTGTGGGTGGGGTCGGCTATTGGAATTAATATAGAAATATTGATGTTTTGGCAAAGATGCATAAAACTTGTAATATCTTCAAAATTGTGAACAAAGTTGCTAATGGAAATGAAATGGAAATCGTTAATGACATGTTTATAGAATTTGATTAATGGTGTACATTTCCTCTTTATTCAAAGACGAATTTGGGTAGTATGAAACCTAACAGGCTTGCCTAGTCGGGTTTACTCGGTTGAGCGTCGGTCGCGCTCCTCGGATTTTGGGGTGTGACAGTTTGTGAGCCACAATAGACGTACTCAGACCGGTCATGTCATCGTATGACCAGGCTAATATGTCCTCATATTCCTTTAGAAACTCTGTGTATTCTTTCTTTTCTAATGGCGATAGGTGAATGCTGATTCGTGTTTGCTTGACATTTTCTGCATCTCCCAGGTTAACAATTTCGGTTTCGTACAGGTTGGACTTAGGTCTGTTCTCAAAGTTCTCAACTTCTTTGACAATCTCATCAGGTATGTCATCTTCTTCTGAGTCAATGTCCATTTGTTACGTTGTCTCATTGCATTTCATAGTGATTGGCTCATCAAGATAAGTAATAGTAATGCTATATAGGTAAAGTAAGGAGGAAAACGATAGAATAAATATTAATTCATTGGAAAAAATCAAACAAGCTTTGATAAATTGAATAATTGTTTTGAACATTGATGATCTTATTGCAGAGATTGAAAAATGCGAAAGAAAATCATTCAGTAAATAAAACAGTGAATAATGCTTGTTTTAGCCTTGCTACCCCGAGGCTCGCCGGGCTCTGGTGGTCCTGATGGTCCAATTGTTGAGGTGTGCTCCTCTACTCACAGCTTGTATGGAAGGACCTTCCTCCCCCTCCTTCCCGAGAATAACACAGCAATCCATATCATTGTCCTTTAAAAACAGGTGTTCCACTCCCGCAAGTGCTTCTTCTTCATCTGTCCCATAAACGACGTCGGCCTATTGTAAAGTCTGCTCCAGGTGCGGTATTGGTTGCTCTAATGGGTAGTAAGGATCGCGCCATGGTGGCGACCAATTATTGAACTCCTCCCAGAAACTTCAACAATTTCTGCTCAAGTTGTGACACATTTTCGTTGGGAACCTGAATACCGTGGCCATCAGTGGCCTCTGCTGTTGTGTTCTCTTTTCTGATGTTGTTCAAATCTTCCATCTTGCTTTTGTTCTTGTTCTTAACAGGACTAAGAGGAGGAGTGGGTGGAGGGCCCCTGGATCTCGTAGAATATGATGATGTTGCCAGAGTGCACGAACTAACCGTTGGGGAGGGGAATAACAAAACAAAAACAAAAATAAAACAAAAGGTAAACAAAATAGTGAGGATCATAAAAAGTATTGAAATATTTAAACACGTAGTGCAGGAATGTAAAGCGTGTCCTAATTTGGGAACCTCGTTGTGCCCGAGGTGGGCCTAGCGACAAGTTGATTTGGAGAACTTGGAATGCTAAATGCCTCATTTCATTGATAAAGATAAGACGAATCCCAAATCGACATTAAATAAACAGGAAATGAAAGTTACTAATGGCCATTGGCCTTGTTACATTTTAAAGCAAAAAAGATAAAATCCTATCTACTTGTTCCCAGAAGGACCTTCCCCAAATTCGGCATCCTTGGCTCCGTCGAACAGCTTCCCCAACTCGCGAAGTCCTAGCAACAGGTATGCTCTGGCTAGATATCAACCTTCAGCCCCTTTAGCCTCTTGACAATCTTCAACCCTTTTGAGACACTTTCTTTCCAATTCCACTATGCCTCGCTCCAAGTATCCTAGCCTTTTGTTGGCGTTGGTGGCCATGTCTTTCCATACCTCGATCAGCTTTTGGTTGGACTCTTGTATTTCGCGATGTTTGCTTTCGCCCTCCCGGATCCATTTGCGCAACTGGTTGTACTTGACTTGCGCCTCGGCTTTTTCATCAATAATCCTATGGCCTCGAACAAACCCTGGCTGGCCCAAACCATCGTGATCGTCTTCCAACCAACCTGAATAGAAAGGAGTACAATCGGCGTGATATCTGTCTATCTCTATGGTGTCTCTTCCCATTACGATCTTGCTATGCCACATGTGTTGGGCTTGGCACTTGTAGGGACTATCATCGCCTTGGAAGTCGGCTCGAAAGTG
>NW_017670511.1:131884-295719 GCF_001879085.1 Nicotiana attenuata | reverse complement strand
TTTTGGGTCCTAGACTACCCGGACATAAGCATAATAGTAGCTACGAGCGGACTTTCGTCACCTCGTGCGTACGTAGCACCCACAATTAGCAGCACATATTCAATTAATTCACCTATGGGGACAATTCCCTCTTACAAGGTTAGAAAGGAGACTCACCTCGCTCCGAAGCCTATATCCCAATTCAAGAATGCGCTCAAACCTCCAAATTGGAGCCGAACGATCCAAAACTATTCAAATGGGGTAAGAAACTAGTCAATACATGCTCAAAAGTTCATATCTAATTATTAAACCAATTTCCCAACCCTAAATGCAAGGTTCCTAAAATTCATCCCCGGGCCACGTCCCCGGGTTCTGGAAACTTTTGAAGAATGTTGTTACCCATAACCTAAGATCAATAATATGTAATTTCGACTTCATTCCATCACAAATTTCGTGGTTAAATCTTGTTTTTATCAAACTCTAGGTTTTTCATCTAAACCCTTGATTTTCCCTAATTTTCACATGTTAATCTACCCATAATCTATGTATTTAACTCATGTTGTGTAGAAATTACTTACCTCAAAGTGCTAGGTGAAAACTCTCTTCCAAAATCTCCAAAAATCGCCTAAGAGGATGAAGGAAATAAGCTAAATGGTCTAAGTCTCGAAATTAATAGCTAGACACAGGCCTCTGATGTCGCATCTGCGACACCAGGTTCGCAAATGCGACAAAAGCCTCACAAATGCGAAGCCTACTATAGGCATGATTTCTATTATAGCTATTTAGATCCTATAGGCATGGTATCTAGGTGTGTGAAAGCCGACTTGGGACATATAGGCGTGATTTTTAAAGGAAACGAGTTTGGATACATGCTGTAACGAAAGTTGAGCTTCAATTACTTTACATCCTATAGGCATGATATCTAATTGTAGAGCTGATTTTTAACCCTATAGGCATGTTACCTATTATTAAAGTCACTTATGTCCTATAGACATGATTTCTAGTTGTGTGAAAGTGAAGCATGCAGAATTTATTTTAATCAAAGCACGGATCCTTTAGGCATGTTATCTAACAGACCAGACTTGAAGCAAATAGACCCTATAGGCATGTTATCTACCCAATCCACCCACAATGTACAACTACCCACCCTTTTCACTAATCGCCCGATATTGTTTACAAATTATTACGGTCCCAATGATTGAATTACAAAAGAAGTGCAGAAATAAGAAATTACAACCAAAAGAAGCATGATCTTGACTTCCTATCTGAGTTATATGATTAATCACTTCAATGCCAATGTTTCAAAGACTTTCTCATACCTGAGTGTGTCAAAGTTCCCTAAGGATCTTAGGGGATTCCGGGTAGTGCTCACACCTAGGTTTACATAACCAAATAGAATGAGTGCAGTGTGGAAGGGTCAGCCATTATGTGTCCAAGATCATAAGGAACTCAAGGGTCCCAAGGCAAGGCTCACACAAGAGGGGCAAAACCTAGGTTCTAAGAGTATAGTGGAAGTGCAGAACAAAGATTTATTAAAACTGGGAAGGGAATAGTAAGTGGTAAAGGGTGTTTTGAAAACAGTTGTAGTAGTGAAACAGAATCAAAAATCATTCAAAGGGGCAAAGGATTATGGGATTCATTGTATAACCCCAGCAGGGGTCTGATTTGGTCATGCACAACAATAGTTGATGCTGGCATGGACACAAACCATCCAAAGGAACACAAACACATATAGGGGATATGGGGGTTTGGGATTCATAAGGTAGCAAGTGCATAGCAAATGACTGACAGAGTACACATAGAGGTAAGCATTAATTAAAAAGGGAAAGGGAACATACTACAACATGCTAGTAACATAACTTGACTGCAGAAACATAAGCAAAGGTAGACAAGAATGAGGAACCGAAGCAACTTAAAGAAACATGTTGTTGTTGAGACTTGAAAAATTAACTAGGACATACCAGTAGAGAAGCAAAGTGCAGTAAGGAAAAGTAAGCAAGATTCCACAATCTAGCCTTGGCTTTTAGCCGGCTAGACAAAGCAATAGCACAAGTAGTAGTAAAGAAAGAGAGAGTTTTTGAGTGTAAGTGTGTTCTTTGAACTTAAATTGTTCGTTTCTTTAAAAGAAGAGAGGGTAGGGTATTTATAGTTTTGAAAACGAGTAGAAATTAAGGTAATAAGTAAAGTCCTAACACAAACATGGAAATAATCACAATCAGAATCAAATAACACAAGTGATTCCCTTTAATTAAGGAATCACTGCTTAGCGGATAATAACAGGTTTTAGTAAGGAAAGAAATCAGTTTGGGACAGATTGATTATTTTCATATAAGGGGGCAGTAAAAGCATGAAGTAAATAATCAAGTCTAAGTACAAAACATGCTTAGTTTTGGGAAATGATTCAGCAAGGTAAGACCCACAGTAATTAAAGGAGGGGAATCAATTAATTTAAACAAACGAATACAATTAGGCTTCATAAGAAAACCTTTTGTAATCAGTCGCGACTTTGAAGGAGTCAGAATCAATCAAGAAAGGGTCAAGATTCTGCACCTCAACATATAAATAGCAAGGAATGAACAAGCATGCAGAGTCAAACATGTTGACACAAAGAAGCAACACAAACATATAGTAGTAGCAGGAATAAGCTAGGATTCAGAAGTAAAAGAGATCTACTCGAAGCACAGTAGTCAACAAAGTCAAGTAGTTACGCAAAATCAGAAGGGAAGAGAGCATAGTAACAGGTAAAGAGAGTCAGAAACTAGTAAAGGTCTCACAGTAACAATAAGTGCGGAAAACCTTTTAAGAAATTAGGGCTTTAGCAATAGTCAAGCTTAAGAGATGATAGGAACTCAGAATTAGATAAGTCAAACAAGGAAAAGAACTTAATCGAACAAGTATACACTTAAACAAACAAGGATAGTTTTAGAACTCGGATAAGACCAAAAGACCTAGGGTTTTCAACATGCTGAATCAAATAGAAGGAAAACATAAACAAGTTCTTTGAACGTAGTGAAATCATGAAACAACACCGAAAAATCAGAGAAGCGGTCATTAAAAAGAAGTTAAGAGAAACCCTAATCGTTGAAAAATGAAGAGTCACTTTGAAAGAAATCGGAGAAACTTTGAAAACACTTAAAAAGTTCATCGTAAGCACAGATCTAAGATAGATCTGAAAGAAAATTGAAAGGTCTTAGAGCTAGGGTTTCAGAAAACCCAGAAAAAGTGAGAAAGACTTTGAAAGTTACCGATCTAGCCAGAAAAGTCAAAGATCCGACTTGAACGGCCACGGATGGTCGGAGAAAGACCAGGGACGGCCGGACAAAGGCCATGAATGGATGTTGAGCAAGGGCTGGACCAGATATCTTTGAGATCTGGCCAGGAAATCGCACAAACGGGCCACCATGAGATGCAGGAGGCCGGTATACACCTCAAACGGCGATAGGAGATCATGGATTAGGTGGGGATTGAGGTGGATTAGGGTGGAATTAGGTGGTGGCGTCTAGGGTTCATAAGAGGTTGCAGAGAGAATTGAGAGGGAAAGGGATTCAAAGGCGGCGGGTGGTGAGAAATAATTTAGGTTTAGGGGTCGTTCAGGGTTAAAAATAGAAAGGGTGAATGCTGGCCGTTGATCTGAATGATCAACGGCCTGGATTAAAGAGGGTAGGTAGTGATCCGGGTTTGGATCGGTTTAATTGAAATTGGGTAGGGGTTTAATTAGAATTGGTCTGGGGTAATTAGGGCCTGATTTGGGTTATAATTGAAACCCAATTTGGGCTAAAATTTAAATAGCCACTTTTCCCTTTTAATTTATAAAAATAGTAGATAAATTTCTGAAAAATAAATTGAAAGCACTAAAATGATTTATAATATATAATTAACAATTTAAATATAGGATCCCATTTTTATAAATATGAGACAAATTTAAACCAAAAAATGGCTAATATTGCAATTATGTGCAATTAACTTTAAAAAATACTGAATAAAATTGTAAAAATACGCAAAAGTTACATTTGCCATATTTTGGCATAAATAAAAAGATCCAATAAATGAATCATCAAAAATAATAATCTTGAACATAATTATTGGTATTTTATGGATGAAAAGGGGAAATAAATCTATTTGAAAACCATTAAAAATTATGAAAAAAAATAATAAAATATTTGGACATACATACATATATATATATATATATATATATATATATATATATATATATATGTAATGACAACCGACATGGGCTTATTTTATGCCAATGATTGCAGTCCCAATCTTGTTGGTTATGCCGGGTATTTATCCGACCCACACAAGGCTCGATCTCAAATAGGTTATACATTTACATGTGGAGGCACAACCATATCTTGGCGATCAACTAATCAATCAATCGTGGCTACTTCATTTAATCATGCTGAGATAATTGCTATTCATGAAGCAAGTCGAGAATGTGTGTGGTTGAGGTCTGTAATACATCTTATTCGAGAAAAAATATGGTTTAAAGTTTAACAAACTACCCACGATTTTGTATGAAGGCAATGCAGCATGCATATCCCAATTGAAAGGAGGATTCATAAAAGGATATAGGACAAAGCACATTTCACCGAAGTTAATTTTCACACATGATCTTCAACAGATTGGTGATATCAATGTGCAACAGATTCTTTCAAGTGATAATATGGCTGATTTGTTCTCAAAAGCTCTACCGACGTCAACCTTCAAGAGACTAGTGTACAAGATTGGAATGTGAACGCTCATGGATGTGAATTGATGCTCTCATCAGAGGAATTTAATACGCGTTGTAATCTTTTTCCCTTACAAGATTTTGTTATCCATGAAAAGCTTGACATGCATTTAATGGATGTGGTTACAACCTACCTTTATAGCACACTTGATAACGAAATATACATGAAATTTCACGAAGGATTTAAAATTCCCAATGCACATAATTCAAAGTCTCGGGAAATGTTTTCAATTAAGTTGCAAATATCTTTTGTATGGTCTAAAGCAATCAGGAAGAATGTTGTATAACTGCCTTAGTAAGTCTTTATTGAGGGAAGGTTATATAATGATGACATTTGTCCATGTGTTTTTATAAATAAAAAACAACATCGGAATTTGTTGTACCTGCCGTATATGTCGATGACATAAACCTTATTGGAACTCCTACAGAACTCCAAAGGCGATTGATTATTTTACGAAGGAATTCGAGATGAAAGATCTCGGAAAGACAAAATTATGTCTTGGTTTGTAAATTGAACATTTGGCAAACGGGATTTTTGTAATCTGCCTACACAGAAAAGGTATTGAAACAGTTTTACATGGATGGAGAACATCTGTTAAGTACTCCGATGGTTGTTCGATCACTTGATTCGAATAAGGATCCGTTTCGACCTTAAGAAAATATTGAAGAACTTGGCATATTGTACAACATGTTATAAGCACACTACCTCATTTGTTGCGGAATTCTGTTTCTGCATAATCATGATCATCTAAAAATCATGTTATTAAGTTACTGCTGTAATTCCGCCTAATAAAAACGTCCATTCTTTCTGTGCATTAGAGATCCTGCCTTAGGACTGTATTTGTATTTGATTTAAACCATGTCTACATCGCCTAAATCAATAACTATCTTGTCTATAAAATGTTTAAAAACAATCCCAACACTTATATGTTATAGAGATAAGTGTGTATAAACCAGTTCTATAATGTAATATTTAGCACCTAGACCAGCATGCCTATAGGACTTAATAAATTCAAATTGTTTTAAGCTGATTCCCAGAATTCTGATTGCGTTTAGACAAAATGTTTATAGGGTATTACAGATCCATTCCTAGGCAAGCCAATAGGTAATCAAGGTCTAATAAAAACTGTGAAACTATGCTTTGCTTATTTGTGACTTCAATAGTTTCTTAAATCAGTAGGCAAACTGATTAGGTCTCTATCGCTTTGCCTTAACACAATGATGCATATTCTCTGCTTGTCATGATCACCTAGATATCCTGTTCTAGGACATTTCTAAAATATCAGAAATCTGCTGTTTGAGACGTGCTAATTGTCTGTTTATTTGTGGAGGTAAACATGTGCCCCCTTAATTGTTTATTACTTGACAGTCCTGTTTGTTCTTTTTTGTCGCCTAGTTTTTCCCTTTTAAACACCTTAGGAGAGTTTAGAACTTCATAGAATTAGAGGTCCTAATCACCTCCGGGACCACAAGGAAGGGACGGGTAATGCACGCATAGAGTTCGTCTAATTAAAACTGCTTATGTGACCGCTAAGGGGAGGGTAATTGGGTAGTAAAAGGATATGATGACCTGTGCGCTAATACCACGTGTAGCCCCTCTAGTTGAGGAAGGATTATCGGGTATTGTACAGATGTGATCCTATAGGGTAACAAACCTAGGACTTCCCTCATCTTATTTACATATGTGTGCTTAGACTACTTATCTGTTAAATTTCCGTTATCTTATATGTGTGCTTAGACTGCCTATCTGTTAAATGACTAATTCACAAAATGAGTTTGGTCGGGACCCACCGTTGTGGACCTCGAGGGGTGCCTAACACCTTCCCCTCAAGGTAATTTCCAGCCCTTACCCAATCTCTGGTAACACGAACCGGTTTTCTGAGTTACTTGCAATAGGTGCCCTAATGCACCTTAAATCCGTTAGGTGGCGACTCTTCAACTTCTATACCCCTTTCCCAAAAGGAAATGAGTTGTCCCAAATGAATGTCGAAACCCTGACTTCCGCTGCAAAGATGGAAAAAAATGGGGCGCGACAGCATGGCGACTCTGTTGGGGATTATTAGGCTTGTACCATAACAAATTTTCTTTGTGAATTAGTCCAAACGTTGCTTTTCTTTGTTAATACTTGCACCCTTTCCCTCTCACTTTATGTGAATTTAACTGTTTATTTTCAAGTATTTATTTCCTCAATACAAAACTGAGTTGTTTCTTTATTTTCTTTCTTAAACGTCTTTCAATTATAAATGTTGTATTTATCGCTTTTCTAACGTGCAAATGCGTGACAGCATGTTATTTACTGCTGCATAAATCATGTTCAACATCATACTCCACTTGTGCGTAATCAATCCTATAGCAACGCTTGATGAGTGGTTGAGCTCTTCCAATATGTCACCCTTAAATTCGGACTGGCTTATTTGCGGTAAAACTAGTCGATCAGCGGTGCAATCGACGGTTCCTTGCCTTTCCCCCCGCTAGTTGTCCGCTTGAGGGTACCAGTCTAGACCCCCATAGTAACCTTACTCTTATTATAATTGTGCATGCATCATGGTAAAACCTAGCCAGGTTAATATGTTGTCCGCATAATAACCCTTTAAGACAAGCCTTATCCAAAGTCCACCGGGGTTTCCACAATACCAACGAACGCAACCACGTTTTGTGCATTAACTTGGAGAACTAAATGCCAATATGCTAATCATGAATGTACAAATAGTCGAATCAGGTGAGGGAAAAGGGCCTAACCTTTTTGTTTTGTAGAAAATGAGGCACAAGGTCCCCAGATTCGGCATGGTCAGCAACATACCCCCATTGCTACTAGATTGGTGGGATGATCTTTCCTCAAGTGACAAGAAACACATGAGAAAATACATGGGCAATTTACCTTCCCTGCTAGACATTCAGCCAAACAACATGTTGATCGAAGCTGTGACTCTGTTCTAGGACAGTCAAAGAGCCGTATCCCGTTTCGGGGATATAGAAATGACACCACTCCTGGAAGAAATCGTGGGATTTGCTGGACTGCCTTGGGACAGCCCTGGGCTATTGGTACCGGAGAACCGCACTGGTAAAGGGTTCCTAAAAATGATGGGTTTAAAGAAAAATGCTGACTTGGAGTGCTTGAAGAAGCCTTACATACCCTTCGAATACCTATATGAAAGATACGGTCATAGCAAGTCTTACCGTACATTCCATGATGAGTTTTCTATCACTTCTCTGGGTCACATCCACCGCCGAGTGTTCGTATTCATTGTATGTTTCTTGGGTCTGATAGTGTTCCCAATGAAAAGGGAAAGAATCCACACTAGACTGGCCATGGTCACCAAGACTTTATGGGAGGGAATTGAGGGACAGACATACACTATAGTCCCTATGATCATAGCCGGCATCTACAGGGCTCTGGACCGCTGTCAGTAAGGGTTCAAGCACTTCGAGTGTTGCAATTTACTACTACAGCTGTGGTTATTAGAGCATCTTCAAAAGGGTCAGTACCGTCAAGAATTTCCGCGAAGGGCTTGGAACGATCATATTGCCTTCCATCACCCTATGCGTATGACTTACATTCCGGATAGGTTTGCTCAACTAGAAAGTGCCAAAGAGCTGGTAGAGTTCTTCGACAATCTAACCAAGGAGCAAGTACAGTGGATGTTTGAATGGTTCCCAACTGACGAGTTCATCATTAGGTCCAAAGACATTCCTCACCTAGTGTTGATTGGGTTGAGAGGGGTACACCTTTATGTTCCCATCTGGTTTATGAGGCAAGCAGGAAGGAAGCAGGTCGTACCAAGGGTTGCAAAGATGATCCACTTCAGAGCAGACTTTCAAGACAATGACATCCCTTACAGGTGCCAAGCTCAGCATATGTGGCACTATAAGATCATTGTGGATAAAAACACCATTAAGCCAAACAGGTATCACGCTGGGTGTGCACCTTTCTACCCGGCATGGTTAGAAGACAACCTAGATGGGATAGTGAAGCCAGGAACCAGTCATGGAAGCATGATTATAGACGAAGATGCCGAGGCCCAAGTCAAATACAACAGACTGCACAAGAGGGTTCATGACTCCGAGAATGAGCATCGGGAAATACATGAGACAAATATGAGGTTGATCAAAGAATGGAAGGAAATGGCTATCACATCTAACAGAATGTTGGAATATCTGGAGCGAGGCTTGGTGGAGGTAGAAGGTAAAATAATAAAGATGATCGACGATTGCCAGAATGCTGAAGGAAGCGAGGGAGGACATCTGGCTAGAGCCTATCTGCTGCTGGGTCTGCGAGAGCTAGGGAACCTGGTTGATGGAGTTAGAAAGATCGAGTCTGGGAAAGGTCCTTCTGGGACCAAGTAGGCAAAATTTATTTGCTTTCCTAAATGTAATAAGGCCAAGTGCCAGTAGTGACTTACCTTTATTATCTTAGTGTCGTTTTGGGATTCGTCTATTTTTATATTAATGAAAAGGGGCATTTATTGGCATCTAAGTCTCCAAATCAACTTGTCGCTAGGCCTACCTCAGGCACAACGAGGCTCCCAAATTGGGACGCGAATTTCATCTTTCCACAATATATGTTTAAATACTGCAAGTACTCTTTTCAGAATTATTACTGACTTGGCTACCTTTTGTTTTTCTCTTTCTTTTGATTATTCCCATTCCCCAAATGTTGGTTCGTGCATACTGGCATCATCAGCTGATCACACAAGATCCAGGGTCCCTCCACCTTTTCCTCCTCCTAGTCCACCAATAGGCAAGGGAAAAGAAAAAACGGAAGATTTGAATGGCACCGGAAAGGAAAACAACACACACGTTGAACATGCAGAAACTTTGATGGTCCGGGTACTCAGGCCCCAAATGATGCAGTTTCACGGCTCGAAAGGAAAATACTGGAACTCCAAGGTGAGCTTGAGAATGTCTGAAATATGGAAAACTATCTTTCACACTCAGCGTCCCAAATATCAGTCATCCAAACACTCAGAACCCCGCACCAACTCAAAACACACCCAACAAGCGCCCACAAAATCATCCTGTACCTCATCGTTATACAACTCCACCACAAAGTCAAACTATCCCACCAGAGTACCAGCCAAACACCTACTACACTCCACAAAATACTCCACCACTCATTCCTGAACCCCAGAACTCCAGCAATGATCACCACTATACTAAAACTCTAGGTCACCGAAACAACTGTATATATGTGGAGACCCTACCTCACTCCACTCAACCCATCTCCTATGCACCGAAATCTGTTGAGAATGACATGCTCATTAAGAACCTGGCCGAGGAGCTCAAGAAGTTGACCAGCTGAGTTCAAGGCGTAGAAGAAGGCAAGGGGATAGAAGGTCTGAACTATGAAGACCTATGCATACAGCCAGATGTAGAACTGCCAGAGGGTTATAAACTACCCAAGTTCTAGATGTTTGATGGTACAGGTGATCCCAGGATTCATCTAAGGACCTATTGTGACAAGCTTGTCGGGGTCGGAAATGATGAAAAGATCCGGATGAAGCTTTTCATGAGGAGTCTTACGGGAGATGCCTTGTCCTGTTACATCAGCCAGGATCCTAAGGAATGGTCCAACTAGGTGAGTATGGCGTCTGATTTCATAGGCCAATTCAGGTTCAACACAGAGAATGCACCGGATGTCTTCTACATTCAGAACCTCAAGAAAAAGCCGACCGAGACTTTCCGTGAGTATGCTACTCGTTGGAGGTCAGAAGCGGCCAAAGTCAGGCCGGCAGTGGACAAGGAACAGAAGAATAAGTTCTTCATTAGAGCACGGATCCGCAAAACTATGAAAGGTTGATGGTTATTGAAAAACATAAGTTCTCTAATATCATCAGACTTGGTGAAAGGATCGAAGAAGGCATTAAGAGAGGGATGGTAACAAACTTTGAGGCATTGCAGGCCACAAATAAAGCATTGCAGTCAGGGGGTATATCTAAGAAGAAGAACGTGGGAGCAGTAATGGTCGCCCAAGGACCCAAAACTCCATTCGTATACTGAACCTCCCCACTTGCATATCAAGAACCTCCACCCACCTATCAACCATCACCTCCACCCACATATCAACCGACACCTCCACCCACATATCAACCCTCATCTCCCAGATATTCCCAACCAGCCACCGCCTATCACACCTATAATTCCCAACCATCTCATTTTCAGTCACCTCCAACTCGTCAAAACTACCCAAGACCGCGACCTACTTTTGACCGCAGACCACCCAAGCAATACACTGCCATTGCTGAACCCATCGACCAGCTATATGAAAGGTTGAAGGTTGCTGATTACGTCACTCCCATCCCTGCTGTGGCCACGGAGAACTCATCCCAATGGGTTAACCCAAATATGACTTGTGCATACCATTCGGGCATGAAAGGGCACACCATCGACGAGTGTCGCACATTGAAGGACAAAATCTAGGCTTTGATTAACAACAAGGTCATCCAGGCAAAAGAGGCTACACCCAATGTCCACAACAACCCCCTCCCAGATCACAGGGGTGAAGGTGTCAATGTGATAGTGATGGATGAAGAATGGGATCCGGAGGGATCAATCAGACTTAACAAAGAGGGTGACGACCCCAAGAAAACCACAGTCACACTCAATCCCATTATAGTGCAGATATAGCCGCCAGTGGAGGTCAAGCTAACAGCATCAGTCCCATTTTAAGTTGAGGTAGTACCCCATGTAGTTGCACTTATTCCATTTGAGGTGAAAGTAGCCACACCATTTACAGTGACAACATCAACCACACCGTCTTTCAGCACCAAGGCTGTATCATGGGATTATGTGGCTGAAGCTAGAAGAAAAGGGAAAACCAAAATGGTAGAATCTGGTGCTGCACAAGGGATGACTAGGACTGGAAGGGTCTATGCACCCGAGCATTTGGGAGAGCCCAGCAAACAGGCCTCTAACAGACCTCCCGTTATGGAAATAGGTCCATATGACCTTTGGAGGAAAGTACAAGCAAGGGAGTATTCAGTCATCGATCTTTCAACAAGACTCCTGCTCAAATATCTATCTTGTCGCTGCTACAGAATTCAGAAGCACACAGGAACGCTCTGACGAAAGTATTGAACGAAGCATATGTGCCCAATAACATCACAAGCGGAGAAATGGCTAACATGGTGGGACAGGTACTGGAAAGTCACATAATCACTTTCCACGAGAATGAGTTGCCGCGTGAGGGTTTGAGTCACAATAGCACTGCAATGCGAAGACTACTTCATTACCGGGGTCCTGATCGATAGAGGATCCAGTCTCGATATTTGCCCATTGACAACACTAACGAGGTTGGGCAAAGGCCTATAAGAGATACAAGAAGGGACCATGAACGTGATGGCATTTGATGGGTCTCAGAGAGCTACCATCGGGGAAATTAATCTTTGTCTGCAGATGGGGACTATGTGGTTTAATGTCGAGTTTTAGGTGTTGGACATATCTGCATCCTACAATCTGTTGTTGGGACGACCATGGATACACGTCGCTAGGGCTGTGGCATCAACTTTGCATCAGGCAGTAATGTTTGAGTGGAACCATCAGGAGGTGATTATCCATGGAGATGGGAGCAACCCCATTTACAACCGTCAGACTATCTCGGTGGTTGAGAACAGGAGAAAGCTAGATGGAGAAACTTATCATCATATCGAGCGGGTCAATGCAATCGACAATGATAAGTGGTGGGATAGCAAGATAGCAAGCATGATGAACTGGAGAGGCTATGAGCCTAGCAAAGGTCTTGGCAAAAATCTTCAGGACATTTCCAAGCCAATACAGTCGAAGCGTCATGGCACTACTTTTGGCTTGGGATACCGATACACTTGGCAAGAGTACAGAAACTGGTCACCACCATGGCGTGGTCCGTACTATCCATTGGAGTAGTGTATACCGCACTTGAGTCAGACCTTCCAACAGGCCAATGTCATATGGGGATCAGAGGAGGAAGAAGCACTGGCAGCCTTAAGGAACCTGTTCTTGGAGGATGAGGACATGGACTGTTGTGTAATTGTTGAGGAGGAGGAGGAGGAAGGCCCTACCATCCGTGCTGTGGAGAAAGGTGATTCCTCAAGAATTGGATTGTCAGACCATCCAGGGCCCGACGAGTCCCGGGGTAGCAAGGTTGAACATCATTGTTTTGTTTATTTTCTAAGAAAAATGATTTCCCTTTTGGCATTTGGTTTTAAATAATATTTCCAATGTTGCGAAAATGTTGTTTAAACTATTGAAATTTTGAGAGGTAGAGCCCACCCCAAGCACCTAACATAACATATCTCTTTTCATACCTACCTCAAGTCCCTAAATTTTGACTAACTCCAAAATTTTACAAAGATTTCGGTAGAGCCTCCTTTGTAACTAGGACTATCCACCTGCCAGAGAACTACCAAAACCATCCTAAAAACACATTCACAACTCGATAAAGCACCACAATGTATATATCAATACTATGAACCTCAGTATTACAAGCGCTCCATTATCATAATGATACCAGAACATGGACTGCACATTTTAAATCATAACACCTATAAGGTACCTTTCAAATCGAAACTAATTATTACAAAATCAAGCGAAATTTTTTTTCTTTCCACGACACTTTCGGCCTTCAAGGCGGCCTCCTCGACTTACAGGCTTTCCACAACACATTCACGAAAACAGTCCCAACCTCCAAACTTATCTAACAAGAATGACAACTAGATACCTCGCATAAGCTAACAATCCATTAACTTCACATTCAATAGTTTCCACCAGGATGATACACAAAGGGTCTCCAACTACCTTCTTAGACATAGACATGTGAAAACACAAAATATATGGGGAACAGCTATGGGGAAACATCATACTTCTAGTGCGGCCTAATGTAACATACACTTTTTCAACCTTTATTATCAACTCACATAACATCTTCATGGGAAAATATTGGGAACAACTTGTTCGCCCTCCTAAATTCTAAATCTCTACGCGAACATTCACACTAAACCTTTGATGACCTTCAACGATTACACTAAGATGTGCTATCCTAAACTGACCATAAAAACTACCTATCGAATATATGTGATCACACTATGAAGCTTCCTATTTGACTTGTTTGAACCTTCAATACCCAATGGATTTAATACAATGAGGGACAACAGAGTACAAGATCAGGCTGGAATTATTCAGGAATCCATTAATGTGCTGAGCAGAGTATTTCATGAGGTTATATGCTAAGAGACACAAATATTACTACTAACAATACTGACATGGTTAATCATTGTGACGACATGAATTATTAAATAAATAAGGCATAGGGTTAACTCGTACATTGGCAATAGCAACCATTAAGGAGGAATATTCAAGTACGTGACCCAGTCGCCTCCTGCAGTGTAGGGAAAATCCGTTTATCAAGAATGAGAATAATCTGGCACCTTGAATGCGATATGGGTTTCAAAATACATGAAGTTGAATTACACTCCTAACATTAACTGACACAAGGAATCTTTGCCACAAGCCCATGAGGATGAAAAGAAGTTGAACACTTATGAGATTATCATATTTCAAACAGCTTAACCCTTCCTGATAATTGATCCTATATGAGAGAACTAAAGATACGACAACTTGTCTTCCAAATCAATTTGCTCATGATATGTGCAAAAATTTGAAGGCATCTAATCTCAACCTTTCACGAGTAAAACCATATAGCTAGGACATCTGAATCTTGGGACGAAATCATGTATTGGTTAGAGGGGTTCTAATGGTTAACATGATGCTCCGGGGAGAAAGACAAATGACACTCCTATCCACCCAGGGAGGTGGAATACCAAGGGTAGCAAAACTCCCCTCACATGACAATGACATAGTCAATTATTCTAGAAGTCGAGTGAGTAGAAGGCCACGTAACCCATCCAATCCGATCCATTTAAGACTTTTTGAAAAGGGGACACACTTTGGTTTGAAATCATGGCAATATAAGCTTGAACTTAGGGGAAATCATTACTTTTGGAACCCATGCGACAAGCCCACGTAGCCCTAGAAAATCGTTAACAATGGCGAGAAAGTACTTAAAACCATTACGAGTTGGTATAGAACAAGGCCTCAAAGTGCCCACATGGATAAGTTTGAAAGACTGAGACGTCTTAATACATTTATCAGGGAAAAGTAACCTAGGTTATCTAATCACAGGGACAAGCAGAGTAGATAAATGAAAAGACAGTGAGAGAGCCTATAAAAGTAACCTTTACATTGTAACCACTAGGAAGGGTGGTAGTATAAAGGGACTACGAGAAGCTAAATTTCTGAAAGAAGATCTCTGTATGTAGTCACGTGATGTATAGCTCCAGAATTCAAAAATCCAATTATGTTTAGCATCTCTACTTCATAATGAAGCACTACAACACACTTCTACACAACCAGCTATTACAAGCCACATTGGAAGATGCTGACTTGACTGAGGAAGGCTTTGACATGTGAATGTGTTACTAGGTGTATTTCTCCTTGGTCAACCCAAAACAAAAAGGCAAGAGTGTCACGCCCCAAAACCGAGGGACATGACCGGCACTCGACCGGGTAGCCCCAGTCAAGCGGACCTGGGTGCCTTTCCTATCCCATGTGTTACCCCATATTTTCATTGCTCATTAATCAAGGAATTAGCCATTTATAGTTAAAACACCTTTTTACAAAACATACATGGTTACTTAATGAGGTTTACAACTTACATCGCCCAACATACAAAATACATATTTACATAAGTTCGTAACCCACATTTACTGTCTACGGAACCTCTAAGGATATAAAGGATAATACAATACTTGCCGGTAACAAGGCTCCGGCTATACCTTACACAAATACCCAAAACACGACTCCGAAATAAAAGCGGCATGAGCCACGCAGGGCCCCGAGAGGAAAGGGGCTCACCAATACAGTTGACGGAAAGTGAAGGGGAGCTACGGTCGGTGGACTGGAGTACCTGCTATGGATCCACCTACAATCATAACACGAATGTAGCGCCCCCGGCAAAAGGGACGTCAGTACATTTGAATTGTACTGGTATGTATGAACAAACTTTGCCCTAAGCAAACTCAAACCATACACAAGTAACAAGTAGTAATGGAATCAACAATCAAATACACATGAAAGGAAACAATCAAGCCAAACAAGTTTACAATCTCTCCATTTCCCCAACATTTTCACATCAATGATTTCACAATTTTCTCATATTGTCATTTTAATAGTGATTTCGATCACTTTCCACCCTTATTACCTCGGTCACCCTTATTACCTCGGCCACCCTTATCACCACAAACCACACGTTATTACTTCGCATTGCGGCGCGCAACCCGATCCCACTGAACAATCACAATTCACAAACAACACAACAACAACAACAATTCACAAAGAACAACAACAACAACAACAATTCTCAAGAACTACAACAACAATTCTCAAGGAATAACAACAACAATTCACAAAGAATTTCCATAACCATCAATACTATCTCCATCATATTCAATAACTCATATGCATTTTATGTCACAACGATAATTGCTCACGACAAGCCATATATGTTATTACCACAGTTGTTCCAATTGCATCATTTACGATTTCCTTCCATCATTTGTTTCTCAGCTCTTACCACATAACACTTTCACAATCACACATTTGGTTTATCGCCAATTACTTACACCATTATATCGGGAGACTTAACCACGAACAGTCAAATCTTACCAATCACAAGAATTTCACACATAATCCACGTAGATATCACATACCAAATATTCGTACACCAAACAAGGTGATTTTATAAAGGTAAAAGTTAGCCATACATACCTCGTTTAAGCTTTCCTTAATTTACTACAACGTTTCGGAAATTCTAGCAATTCCAATCTAATATGAGACATAACAAAATTGAACACAAATTAGAAAGGTATTCATGGTTTCAGCTCATTTGAGCATTTTATCAAATACTAGTTGAGCATCTTAGTTTCAAATCTCATTTTCAAGGTTTTTCCTTCATTCCCCAACCAAATCTATACTTATTTATGTTAAACAATCTTCCCACAAAACTAATTTGTACATGCATGTATACATAATAGTGTTACACCCAAGAATCATACCTCAATACCCCATCTCATACCCCAAACTCGAAATTAAAGCCTAATGTATAGAATCTTACCTCTTGGATGAAGAACTTATGAATGGGCTCTTTGATTCTTGAGGGTTGATGCAAGGTTTGGATGATTATGAAGCTAGACCTCTCCTTTCTCTCTATATATGCTCTCATCTCTCTCCAAAATCAGTAAGAAATGACCCCAAAATGAACCCCAAAGCCTATATATTGAAATGGGGTCGGGTTATAAAAATTAGAAAATTAACCCTCCGATGTCGGGTCTGCTATAGCAGAACGGACCGCAAAACGAGAATGTTGGCCGCATAATGCATCGCAAAACGAGAATGCTGGCCGCATAATGCACCGCAAAATCGGCGCCCAAAACTGGGCTACGCTGGCCCAGTCTGCGACAGAAATGCGACCGCAAAGTCAGAAATGCGACAGGTTTTGCGGTCGCAGATTTGACACTGGATCGCATTTTCCAACCTTTGGTAATTTGATCATAACTTTGCGTAGGAATGTCCAAATGACGAACGGTTTGAAACGTTGGAAACTAGACTCGAAGACCTTTCATTTCATAAGTTATTCATCACATAAAATCTTATACATATTTAGATATGATCGTTCAAAGTATGGACTAGTGCAAGCTCATTTGGAATTTTAGCCTATTATGAACTTTTCCAATTTCTCTTAGACTTAGGCCTTTCCTTGGACCCCAAATTACTTACCATAAGACTTATACACATGTTTACAAAATCCAATTGATGTACACCATGTTAATAGCATATAAGAAAATATTATAATAAGCCTACGTGGCACCACGAGATCCCAGGTTACTTAGCGAAATTTTTCGGGGCCTTACATTCTCCCCCCCACCCCAACCCCCCCCCCCTTAGGATCATTCGTCCTCGAATGAGGATTTTGAAAATCAGTTGGTAATTTTTCACTAACTCCCCTATTTTTAGAAAATTTTGCCAGAGTTTCCTTTGTAATTTGGACATATCTACCTGTCAGAGAGCCCCCGAAACATATTTTCAAGCACCATTACACAACTCCTATTATCCCTACAACTGGTATACAATTCATTTCCTCAACACTTGCACATATTCAATCACTTGACACATTTTTTGCACATAGTTTGGTCACTTCAATGAGTCCCATACAGTTCAACCAATACACTATACGCATTTCAATTAATCATTCACTTATCACAAGAGTTCTTACAAAACTTTCATTTACCAAAAAGGGTTTGCACATGACTCAAATAATCATAACACATACAATTCTTGCACAACTTGAGGAGTTACAATAGTAAAGCATTTAGGGGAGATATGGGGTGTCTTTGCACCAAATGGAACACAACATTAGTTTTCTTAGGGATAAGAGTTCGCACGATCACTACTAGACTTGTTCAAATAGATGGGTATATTTTTCTTTTATTTCATCTTCCGCCTCCCATGTGGCTTCCTCAACTCGATAAGGCACCACAATATTTATATATCAATGACAAGAACCTCAGCATTACAAACACTACTTTATCACGATGATACCTGGGCATGGACTGCACATTTTTAAATCATATCACCTAGAAGGTACCTTTCAAATCAAAACCAACTGCTATGCAATCAAGAGAAAATATTTTATTTCCACAACACTCTGGGCCTTCAATGGCCTCTTATATCTACAGACTTTGCCAGAACACATTCATCGGAGCAATTTCGACCCCTAAACTTACTTAACAAGGATAACAAATAGATATTTCGCATAAGCTAACTATCCACTAACTTCACCTTCAATGATTTCCACTGGAATGATACACAGTTGATATCCACCTACTTTCTTAGACATAGACATGTGAATCCACAAAATATATGGCGACCAACTACGGGGACACTTCATACTCCTAGTGCGGCCTAATGTGGAATACACTTATGCAACCTTTATTATCAACTCACATAACATCTTCAGGGGAAAATATTGAGAATAGCCTGCTCACCCTCCAAACTCAAATTCTCTAGGCGAACACTCACACTAAACCCTCGATGACCTTCAACAATTACTCTAAGATGTGTTATCATACACTGACCATAAAATTACCTATCAAATATACATGTGATCACACTGTGAACCTTCATCTTTAACTCGTCTGAACTTACAATACCCAATGGATCTAATACAATGAGGAACAACAGAGTTCAAGATCAGGCTGGAGTTATTCAGGAATCCATTAATGCGCTGAGTAGAGTACTTTCTGAGGTTATATGCTAAGGGACACGAAAGTTACAACTAACGATGCTGACATGGTTAATCACTGTGACGACGTTAATTATTACACAAATGAGGCATAGGGGTAAGTAGTACATTGGCAATAGGAATCATTAAGGAGGAATATTCAAGTACATGACCCAGTCGTTCCCTAGGGTGAAGAGAAAATCAATTCATGCTCTGGTAACTTGAATGCGATATGGGATTCAGAATACATGAAGTGGAATTACACTCCTGACGTTAGCTGACACAAGGAATCTATGCCGTAAGCCCATGAGGATGAAAAGAAGTTGAACAATTATGAGATTATCACATGTCAAACAGCTTAACCCTTCCTGATAGTTGATCATATGTGAGAGAACTAAAGATACGGACAACTTGTCTTTCAAATCAATATGCTCATGATATGTGCAAAAATTCTGAAGGCATCTAATCTCACCCCTTTCACGAGTAAAACCACATAGCTCGGACATCTAGATGTTGGGATGAAATCATGTACTGGTTAGAGGCATTCTAATGGTTAACATAATGCTCCGAGGAGAAGATAAATGACACTCCTATCCACCCAAGGAGGTGTAATACCAAGGGTAGCAAAACTCCCCTCACATGAAAATGATATAGTCAATTATTCTAGAAGTCGAGTGAGAAGAAGGCCACGTAATCCATCCGATCCAACCCATTTAAGACTTTGGAAAAAGGGGACGCACTTTGGTTTGAAATCAGGGCAATTTCAGCCTGAACTTAAAGGAAAATCATTACTTTTGAAACCCTTGAGACAGGCCCTCGTAGTCCTAGAAAATTGTCAACAATGGCAGGAAAGTACTTAAAACCATCACGAGTTGGTATAAAACAAGGCCTCAAAGTGCCCACACGGATAAGTTTGAAAGAATGAGACGTCATAATGCATTTATCGTGGAAAAGTAACCTGGGTTATCTAGTCACAGAGACAAGCAGAGCAAGTAAATAGTTGTTAGAAGAACATCTACAAGGAATACCATTCTAACAAAAGGAATATGTCCCCTTCCTTAATGCTACAAGACTTCCTCTTTGATGCCATGAAACGTAAATGAATTTTACAATGAGAGTTATCAGATGAAATAGATAGTAGGGTAGTAAAACTAATGAGCACCATTTGGAACCAACAAGCTCAAATTAAGTCGAAGACATTAGAAGTCTATAGTAAAGGGGGATTTACCTACTTTCAGTGTCCTTTCTGAAAAGGGTACTTGTAGAGTACGTAAAAATGAGGTGAATTTAATCGAATCGTATAGTTGGATGACTAGTCAAGACAATGAGATAATATCGTACTGAAGATTACGGGTAAACAACACACCATGCAAGACAAATGAAAAGAAAGTGAAAGAGCCTTATGGAAGTAACCTTTACATTGTATCCACTAGGAAGGGTGGTAATATAAAGCGATTACGAGAAGCTACATTTTTGAAAGAAGATCTCTGTATGAAGTAACGTGATGTATAGCTCTAGAATTCAAAATAATCCAATTATGTTTAGCAACTCTACTTCATAATGAAGCACTACAACACACTTCTACATAACCAGCTATTACAAACCACATTGGGAGATGCTATAAGACTTGACTGAGAGAAAGGCTTTGATATATGAATGTGTTACTAGATGTATTTCTCCTTGGTCAACCCAAAACCTAAAGGCGAGAGTTAGACCGGTAAGCAGACCATTGGACTGGCACAAGTGTAGATAATCCATTATCGGAAAGAGATCGTTCAATTTCAGCAATTGCGACATGCTATCAACCCTTGATGAACTTGAAGTGGTATGGGAACCCAATGAGATAGTATAGAATAATCATGGAGGGTTTGCAGATGTGCATAATGAGTTCTTCATGGATTTTGACTTGAGAACTACCCAGATGCTAATGAAATACAGAAAAACAAGAGAAACAGACGTTGTGCTATAATAACCCCAGAAGGTGTGCTTGGTCTTGACAGAGAGCCTAGTAGAGGTCCTTACAAGAAAGGAAGTGTTACAATGACTCATGGAAGGATATGTTCTCTCATGGTTAGCGAACAAGTGTGGGGAAACTGGCACAATGGATTCACTAACTAAAGAACACAATGAACACATGTTATGGAGGTGTAAAGAGAAAGTAAACATTTGTTATGAGCTGGACATGCTTCTGCTATATTAGCTCCCAACTGCAATATACGACCATGCCACGAGCAACCACAATACTAGGACAAGGTGAGCTACTTACTGCGGGATGTCCCAAGTGGACACGAAAGTTATGGCGACACATGATCTTCCTATGACGTGAATGTGAGGATCTCAATTTTTAGAGAGACTTTATGCACACGGTGACCATTTCGATTGACATGCACTCATGTGAGGTGTTAAGGTATGCTCTTATTTTACTAGGCAGTGAGAAGCTTTCATGATGATATTTGCAAGAGAGTAGATTGACTGTTCAAACCATATAAGCCATATACACAACTGAGTAAAAGAGTGACTCGAGAAGGATCACAACGCTGGGATGCTTTGCATGGAACTTGACACCACATAGGTAAACTTTACGACGGTACGTGTATAGGCACAAGTGAGTAGATTTTGTCCATTTAAATAAAAAGATTCTGTAAGAAATTCATCGGATATAGTCCCTTGGTGAGAATTTAGGAAAAGCAAGTGGGAAGTATCAATCCTAGAGTTATAACTCAATTCAAGGGCATAATTATAGAACTTAATTCCACAAGAATGTAAATAAGAGAATTCTTAACAGAGTGGATTTACGAATAGTGCGTCTCGTTCAAAGAGTCGATACATGCAATGTTTTGTTATTCAACACCTTGTTAAGACCATGTTTATGAGAATTCTTCAATATGGATGTACATATACAACGAGTAGAAATTCTGATTTGACTCACTTAATGACGTTAGGTTGATAGGGCAATAGCTTAATCGATACCCCTCGACTCCACATCCCTAACGTATGTAGGTAACATACTGATATACTACATGATCTGATGGTGCAGAGACATCAATAGGGAGAAGGGCACTCCCCTCTTAGCGATATGTTTTACCAATCCATCCACAGCTCAATACTTTCTCCTAACAAGTCCTTGGGCAATCCACTCGGGCTCAATGGTGGGATCAATCCCTCCTTACATGCTTCAAATTCGCGGATTATGGTATCAAGGTTACCAATCTTGAGAATAAGACTTAGAGAGAAAATCAGCTCCCTAACTTGAACTCTATCGCACGATTGGAGTGTCAAAGAAGGGTGAAATTCCTAAATGTCTGAATAGCCTCCAACTTATAGATGTGGTCGACAACACACCGATAAGAAGGACTCTACTAGACACGGCTCTGAGACATCCCAGGACACTTTAAAACCTTAGGCTCTGATACCAAGTTTGTCACGCCCCAAAATCCGAGGAGCGCGACCGGCGCTCAACCGAGTAAACCCGACCGAGCAAGCCTGTTAGGTCTCATTCTACCCAAACTAATTCATGAATAAATAGGAGATGGACTCCATTAGTCAAATTCTATAAATATATCATTAACGATTTCCATTTCATTTTCATTAGCAACTTCATTCACCATTTTAAAGGTATTACAAGTTTTATACATCATTGCCAAACATCAATATTTCTATTTTAAATTCCAATACCCGACACTATCCACAACCTATCTACGGAGCCTCTAAATAAGACTAAAGAATAATATGGAAATGCCGGCAACAAGGCTCCGGCTATACCTTACACAAATACCAAAATAGACTCCGGAAGAAAGGCGGCATGAGCCACGCAAGGCCCCGAGAGGAAAGGGGCTCACCAATTCAGCTGACGGGAAGGGAAGGAGTGCTACTGACGGTGGGCCGGAGTACCTGCTATAGAACCACCTACAATCATAACACTAATGTAGCGCCCCCGGCAAAAGGGACGTCAGTACATTTGAATTGTACTAGTATGTATGAACAAACTTTATCCCAAGTAAAATCAATCAATACACAGATAACGAACAGCAATAGAATCAACAATCAATGCATATGAAAGGAACAACCAAGGCCAAACAAGTTTCACAATCTCTCCTTTTCCCCTTTCAACATCATCTCATCACATCAATGATTCCACAACTTTCACATATTTTCATTTCAATAGTGATTTCGATCACTTTTCCACCCTTATTACCTTGGCCACACTTATTACCTCGGCCACCCTTATCACCACAACCCACACTTTATTACTTCGTGTTGCGGCGCGCAACCCGATCCCACCGAACAATCATATTTCACACAACAACAACAACAAATCACATTTCACACGACAACACAACAAATCACAAAGAATTTCATAACCATCAATACCATTTCCATCATATACAACAGCCCGCACACAATTTAAGTCACAACGATAATTGCCCACAACAACCCATACGATATTACCACAGTTGTTTCAATTGCATCAATCACAACTTCTTTTCATCATTTATTTCACAGCCCTTACCACATAATCACATTCACACAATAACAATAGTTCACAGTTCAATCACATGGCTTCAGGCCATCCCGAATATCATTTTACGGCAACAATAACAATTTAAGTCACAAGATAATTGCCCACGACAAGCCACACATGATGTTACCACAGTTGTTTCAATTGCATCAATTACAATTTCTTTCCATCATTTGTTACACAGCTCTTACCACACAAACACATTTGCTTTGTTGCCATTTACTTGCACCATCATATCGGAAGACTTAACCAACAACGTTCAAGGCACATTAATATCAAGAATTCACAAATAGTCCACATAAGTAAACACATACCAATTACTCGTACACCAAACAAGGGGACTATACAAAGGTTAAAGTTAGCCATATATACCTCGTTTAAGCTTTCCTTAAGTTACTACAACGTTTCGGAAATTCTAGCAATTCCAATCTACTTTGAGACATAACAAAATTGAACACAAATTAGAAAGGTATTCATGGTTTCAGCTCATTTGAGCATTTTATCAAATAATAATTGAGCATCTTAAGTTCAAATCTCTTTTTCAAGGTTTTCCTTCATTCCCCAACCAAATCTTTACTTGTTTATGTTCAACAATCTTTCCACAACCCTAATTTATACATGCATGTATACATAATAGTATTACACCCAAGAATCATACCTTAATACCCCATCTTATACCCCAAACTCGAAATTAAAGCCTAACGTATAGAATCTTACCTCTTAGATGAAGAACTTATGATTGGGCTCTTTGATTCTTGAAGGTTGATGCAAGGTTGGATGATTGAATGTTGGGTTCTTCCTTCTCTCTCTAAAATGCTCTCAACTCTCTCTAAAATCAGTGGAAAAATGACCCCAAATGAAGCCCAAAGATTATATATGAAAATGGGGTCGGGTTATAAAAATAGGAAGATTAACCCTCCGAACGCGGGTCTGCGGTCGCATAATGGACCGCAGAATGGGTATGCTGGCCGCAAATGCGTCGCAAAACTCGGTGCGCAAAACTAGGCTACACTGGTCCAGTTTGCGGCCAGATTTGCGATAGCAAATCAAGTATGCGGACCGCATAATGGTTTTTGCGATCGCATATCTAACACAGGATCGTATTTTTTCCATCCTTTGGTAATTTGATCATAACTTTGCGTAGGAATGTCCAAATAACGAACGGTTTGAAGCGTTGGAAACTAGACTCGAAGACCTTTCATTTGATAGGTTATTTATCACATAAAACCTTATACATATTTAGATATTCTCATTCAAAGTATGGACTAGTGCAAGCTCATTTGGAATTTTAGCCTATTATGAACTTTTCCAATTTTTCTTAGACTTAGGCCTTTCCTTGGACCCCAAATTACTTACCATAAGACTTATACACATATTTACCAAAATCCAATTGATGTACACCATGTTAATAGCACATAAAAAATATTATAATAAACCTACGTGGTACCACGCAATCCTAGGTTACTTAGCGAAATTTTTCGGGGCCTTACACGAACAGGGATAGCCCTTAGGCTTGATGCTTAAAAGGCAGAAATATGTAATAGCAAGGTGGGAACTTTCTTTCATTTTCTGTGTGTAAAGTACATGATTGAAAGCATGCAAAGCTTGGATTACGGCTACGGTGGACTATGCGGGCACGGTTCATTTGACCATTTGGCCCTTACAATAAATTTTAACCACTGGGCCTAAGATGTTTAATTACTGATGTTTTAAGCGTCAACACCACACAAGAGGGGGGGGGGTGATTTGTGTGGTACCCAATTTTCGCTCTAGAAGAACCTGGTTCTTCTAAGTGTACTAACTACTGTTGTTTGCGGAATAATAAATACANGTTTATTGCCAATTACTTACACCATTATATCGAGAGACTTAACCACGAACACTCAAATCATACCAATCAAAAGAATTTCACACATAATCCACGTAGATATCACATACCAAATATTCGTACACCAAACAAGGTGATTTTACAATGGTCAAAGTTAGCCATACATACCTCGTTTAAGCTTTCCTTAATTTACTACAACGTTCCGGAAATTCTAGCAATTCCAGTCTAATATGAGACATAACAAAATTGAACACAAATTAGAAAGGTATTCATGGTTTCAGCTCATTTGAGCATTTTATCAAATACTAGTTGAGCATCATAGTTTCAAATCTCTTTCTCAAGGTTTTTCCTTCATTCCCAAACCAAATCTTTACTTATTTATGTTAAACAATCTTCCCACAAATCTAATTTGTACAAGCATGTATACATAATAGTATTACACCCAAGAATCATACCTCAATACCCCATCTCATACCCCAAACTCGAAATTAAAGCCTAATGTATAGAATCTTACCTCTTGGATGAAGAGCTTATGAATGGGCTCTTTGATTCTTGAAGGTTGATACAAGGTTTGGATGATTATGAAGCTAGACCTCTCCTTTCTCTCTCTATATGCTCTCATCTCTCTCTAAAATCAGTAAGAAATGACCCCAAAATGAACCCCAAATCCTATATATTGAAATGGGGTCGGGTTATAAAAATTAGAAAATTAACCCTCCGATGTCGGGTCTGCTATAGCAGAATGGACCGCAAAACGAGAATGCTGGCCGCATAATGCACCGCAAAATCGGCGCCCAAAATTGGGCTACACTGGCCCAGTCTGCGACAGAAATGCGACCGCAAAGTCAGAAATGCGACAGGTTTTGCGGTCGCAGATTTGACACAGGATCGCATTTTCTAACCTTTGGTAATTTGATCATAACTTTGCGTAGGAATGTCCAAATGACGAACGATTTGAAACGTTGGAAACTAGACTCGAAGACCTTTCATTTATAGGTTATTCATCACATAAAACCTTATACATATTTAGATATGATCGTTCAAAGTATGGACTAGTGCAAGCTCATTTGGAATTTTAGCCTATTATGAACTTTTCCAATTTTTCTTAGACTTAGGCCTTTCCTTGGACCCCAAATTACTTACCATAAGACTTATACACATATTTACCAAATCCAATTGATGTACACCATGTTAATAGCATAAAAAAAAATATTATAATAAGCCTACGTTGCACCACGAGATCCCAGGTTACTTAGCGAAATTTTTCGGGGCCTTACAGAGAGTTAGATTGATAGCAGATCGTTGGACTAGCACATGTGTAGATAATCCATTATCAAAAGGAGATCATTCATTCTCCGCAATTGCGGCATGCTATCAACCCTTGATGAACTTGAAGTGAGGTGGGAACCCAATGAGATAGTATAAAATAATCAGAAGGTTTGCAGATGTTCATAATGAGTTCTCCATGGATTTTGACTTGAGAGGTACCCAGATGCTAATGAAAGGCAGAAAACAGGAGAAACAGGCGATGTGCTATGATAACCCCCAAAGGTGCGCTTGGTCTTGACGGAGAGCCTAGTAAGGGTCTTCACGAGAAAGGATGTGTTACAATGACTCATAGAAGGATATGTTCTCTCATGGTTATCGAGAAAGTGTGGGGAAACCAGCACAATGAATTCACTAACTAAGGAACACAATTATCACATGTTGTGGAGGTGTAAAGAGAAAATAAACATTTGTTATGAGCTGGACACGCTTCTGCTATATTAACTCCCAACTGCAATACACGACCACGCCACGGGCAACCACGATACTAGGAACAAAGTGAGCTACTTACTGCGGGATATCCCAAGTGGACACGAAAGTTATACTATGATGGCGACACAAGATCTTCCTATGATGGGGATGTGAGGATCTAAATTTTCAGAGAGACTTTATGCACATGATGACCTTTTCGATTGACATGCACTCATTTGATAGGTGTTAAGTTATGCTCTTATGTTACTAGATATTGAGAAGCTTTCATGATGATACTCGCAAGAGAGTAGAGTGATTGTTCAAACCATATAAGCCATATACGCAAGTGAGTAAAAGAGTGACTCGAGAAGGATCGCAACACTGGGATGCTTTACATTGAACTTGATACCACATAGGTTAACTTTACGACGGTGCATGCATAGGCACAAATGAGCAGACGTTGTCCATAAAAAAAATTTGTAATAAATTCATCGGATGTAGTCCCCTGTTGAAAATTTTTGAAAGAAAGTGGGAAGTATTAATCCTAGAGTTATAACTCCATTAAAGGACGTACTTATAGAACTTAATTCCACAAGAGGATGTAAATAAGGGAATTTGTGATAGAGTGGATTCACGAACAATACGTCTCCTTCAAGGAGTAGGTACACACAAGTTTTTGTGAATCACATCTTACCAAGGCCATGTTTATGAGGACTCTTCAATAAGGATGTACACATGCAATGAGTAAAAAAAATTTTGTTTCATAATGATGTACTAGGGAGTGACTTACTTGGTGACTTTAGCTTGATAGGGCAATAACTTAATCGATGCCCCTCGACTCCACATCCCTTACACACGTTGGTAACATACGAATATACTACATTATCCGGTGGTGCCGTGACATTAATAGGAACAAGGGTACTCCCCTTAGCAACAAGTTCTACCAATCACTCCATGGCTCGATACATTCTCATAACAAACGCTTAGGCAATCTCCCTCGGATTCAATGGTGGGGTCATTCCCTCCTTAATGCTTCAAACTCGTGGATTATGGTATCGAGAGTTCTACCGCACGATCTGGAGTATCAGACAAGGGTGAAATTCCTAAATGTCCGAATAGCCTCAAACTTATAGATGTGGTCGACTACACACCGATAAGAATGACTCTACTAGACATGGCTCCGAGACATCCTAGGACACTTTAAAACCTTAGGATCTGATACCAAGTTTGTCACGGCCCCAAAATCCGAGGAGCGCGACCGGCGCTCAACCGAGTAAACCCGACTGAGCAAGCTTGTTAGGTTTCATTCTACCCAAACTAATTCATGAATAAAGAGGAGATGAAATCCATTAATCATACATTGTACATATATCATTAACGACTTCCATTTCATTTCCATTAGCAACTTCATTCATAATTTTCAAAAGTATTACAAGTTTTCTACATCTTTGCCAAATATTAATATTTATAATTCAATTCCCATTATCAAACTCCACCCACAACCTATCTACGGAGCCTCTAAATATAATTGAAAAATAATATGGAAATGCCGGCAACAAGGCTCCGGCTATAATTCAAAATACAAAAATACATGATAAACAGATGAAACAGGACCCCGAAATGAAGTGGGGCTCACCAAGTCAGCTGAAAGGAAGATGCGTCACTAGCTGCGACCAACACTGCCTGCTATGGAAACACCTACATCCATTTAAAGACGTAGCGCCCCCGACAAAAGGGACGTTAGTGCCGTCGAATAGCACTAGTATGTATAACTAAACACCATCTCATTAGAAAGAACTATCATACAAGAACAAAGAAATCATAAGTATTCAACAAAAGCATCAAACAATCACCACGTCATCAAATAAAAGGAATCACATAGCTTTCACATAATTTTCATACCTCTAGGTTGGGACATTTCAAAACTTTTCATCATCGTTCACAATAGCACCGCTTTATGGCGCGGAGTCCGATCACGGCCCGATCGGCTAAGCTGCCTCATTTGAGACATATACCTCAATCACTATTTCTTTGTCATTTTCCGGGTTCAATATCAACACATTACCACCATGTGTGTAGCATGGCATCCGATCACGGCCCGATCGGCTAAGCCGTCTTACCAAGACGTTACCTCAATCACAATTTCATCCTCACTTTCCGATTTCAATATCAGCACAATACCACCATGTATGTAACATGGCATCCGATCACGGCCCGATCGGCTAAGTCGTCTTACCAAGACGTTACCTTTTCCATTAATCATCTCACTTCAATTTTTGTTTCACATATATTAGTTCATAGGCACTTAGGGCCACAATTTCCACATCATGTCCACTTTCAATACAAGCATTGCAATTTAGGATAACAGGTACAAACAGGAGCAATTCAAGTGTAAACATAGATAAGATTTGACATAGTTGGCATGACAATCTCAATTTAAATCCTGACATTGAGGTCTAGGCATTCCAACACATGGTTTATATTCTTCACACATCTTTAAATTAGCAAGAATAGTACATTAAACATATTGAGGCACCCCTATCACGTATACACAGTTGCAAAACCAATTCATGTGAAATAACAATCAATTCATCAGTCCAATTTCAGTCTTACCACATTTGCATATACACCAACAGAGCTCGATTTCTAATAAAAGGGGGTTTTAGCCATACATACCTCAAAGAGCTTCCCCTTAGGTTTCTACAATACACCAACACCTATAGCAATAACAATCTATAAGGAGATAGTGGAAATCGATTAATAATTAGGAAGATTACCCATGGTGTAACTCTATTAGGAATTTCATCAAACACCTAACATGTGAAGTAGACTACAAGGTTTAGAAATGACAATTCCTTCCTCCCTCAACCAATTTTAACATGAACTACCCATATTAGTTCTTTAACATCACATACTACAACTTAGTTCCACATGCATGGCCTATTTCTAAACTCCACAACATATTTGAACCTTTAACCTCTTGCATGAAATTTTGAAAGTAGGACTTACCCGGATGGAGGACAATCTATGGTTATCTTCCTTGATTCTTGAAGACTTGAGCAAGATTTGGATGATTATGAAGCTAGGCCCCTCCTTTCTCTCTCTATATGCTCTCATCTCTCTCTAAAATCAGTAGAAAATGACCCTAAATGAAGTCCCTCAACCTATTTATGAAAATGGGGTCGGGTTATAACAATAGGAAGATTAACCCTCCGAATTCGGGTTTGCGATCGCAGAATGGACCGCAAAACAAGAATGTGGGCCGCAGAATGCATCACGAAATAGGTGCCCAAAACTGGGCAACACTGGCCCAATCTGCGATAGATCTGCGATCGCAGAGTCAAAAATGCGATAGATTTGCGATCGCAAATTCGACACAGGATCGCATTTTTCCAGTCTTTGGTAATTTGATCATAACTTTGTGTAGGAATGTCCAAATGACAAACGATTTGAAGCGTTGGAAACTAGACTCGCAGTCCTTTCATATGATAGATTGTTCATCACATAAAACCTTATACATAATTAGATATGTTTGTTCAAAGTGTGGACTTGTGCAAACTCATTTGGAATTTTAGCCCATTATGAAATTTTTCGATTTGACTTAGACTTAGGCACCTCTTTGGACCCCAAATTACTTACCATAAGAGTTATACACTTATTTATCAAATCCAATTGATGCCCATCATGTTAATAGCAGATAAAATATTATAATTAGTCTACCTGGCACTACGAAATCCTAAATTACTTAGCAAAATTTTCCGGGGCCTTACATGATATTAAGTTATTCTGGCTAGATCTGAATTGTCCGAAGGTTGATTCACGCAGAAAGGCTTATTTGATGTGAAATCACGTATCCTTAAAACCTCATTTTAAGTTTAATTGTTATCCAATTTTTAGGGTAAACAGTTTGGCGCCCACCGTGGGGCTAAGGATAATAGTGATTGCCTAGTATTAATCCTCATAACACACACTGCTTTTACACTTGTTCTCGTAAGTGTCTTTGATTTCAGGAATCAACATGTCAAACTCTCAAGTAGTGCCTACTCACACAGATATCGGCCTTGGTCTTCATGGCGAAAACGAGTACATAGTCGCACGGGAAACAGAGTACCTCCAATCAATCCCGATGGACCACAGGTCGTAGATCTAGTCGATGTCAATTCTCGTGTTGCGATTGATTTAGGTGCCGACCTTGAAATTAGCATTCGCAGAGATGCTCGGGCAGCCGATCAGAATGCATAGAGTGGTAAAGAAGACGGGATTAGCGTTCGAATGATATTTGAAATGTTGCAGACTCAGCAAGCTGCGATAGCGCAACTCCAAAATTATAATCGAGCACCAAGCAGAATTGAACTCGATGCGTCACATGAAGTTATTCACAGGGTCGAGCCTATACCGAAAAAATCGAACGATAACGGATCGGGAACTGACCCCGCCATCATGAAATGCTCGAGGAGCTCACTAAACGGATCGAATCAAGAGAAAAGAAAATTGAGGGTAACGATAAAAAGGTAGAAACATACAACTCACGGATTGATCAAATACCGGGGGCACCCCCGATTTTAAAGGGTTTGGATTCGAAGAAGTTCGTACAGAAACCTTTCCCACCAAGTGTGGCTCCGAAGCCCATTTCGAAGAAATTTCGCATGCCAGAAATTCCCAAGTACAATGGAACCACTGATCCTAATGAGCATGTCACTTCTTATACACGAGCAATAAAAGGAAATGACTTAGAAGATGATGAAATTGAATCTGTTTTGTTGAAAAAATTTGGAGAAACTCTATCGAAGGGGACAATGATATGGTACCACAATTTGCCGCCCAATTGCATCGATTCCTTCGCCATGCTTGCTAATTTGTTCGTAAAGGCACACGCCGGGGCAATAAAGGTTGCGACTAGGAAATCAGACCTTTTCAAAGTGAGACAAAAGGACAATGAAATGCTAAGGGAATTCGTATCTCGGTTCCAGATGGAACGCATGGACCTGCCCTCGGTCACTGATGATTGGGTTGTCCAAGCCTTCACCCAAGGCTTGAACGAGTGAAGTTCGATAGCATCACATGTAAAAGAGAACAATTACTCTCTTTTAATAGGTTAGTAATCAGAGTTTGATTGGGACTCAATTGCTGATCTTCTATCGTAGTTGAGTCCTTGAAGATCTCAAACTCCAACACTATCTTTATCCGGATTGTGTTCTCTTCATATAAGGAGACTTTCTCCCCTTATCCAATATGCAACCTTTTCGATCAGATCAGGAGATATTGTTGCTTGATCAGTAGGACTTATCTCCTTCACGTACATCTCACATGTATAGCTTGATCATGACTATGTTCCATAGGATGGACCTGGTCCATGACTGAGTTCATTTGTCATTCTTCAAAACTTTACTTGTTCTTGGGCCAACAACGACAACTTAAACAGAATTTGATTGAATATCCAGTTGTGACCTGGGCCGATGTACATAACCGATACCAGTCAAAGATCATAGTCGAGGATGATCAGTTGGGAGCCCCTTCCGGTTCCGTTTATCCGAATATAACCGAAGGCAGGATTCAAAGAGACATCGACAGAGAGCCCCGATCAAACAAAGACCGGTACCAACCATACAACGCAGATCGTAGAAACAGTGGACCAGGACGTAATATCGTTCGGAATGATCAAGGACAAAACTCCCGAGGGCTCATGAGTAAGAGTTTCTTTGATAAACATGTCGAGCCCAAGGAAGCGCCACGGTTATCAAAATACAACTTCAGCGTCGATGCATCGGGTATTGTATCAGCCATTGGACGGATCAAAGATACTATGGCCCAACCCCCTACAGTCCGACCCGACTCAAAGAAACCCTAATCAAATATGCAAATACCATGGAACCTATGGTCACAAAATCGAAGACTGCAAGAAATTGAGGGATGAGGTAGCTCGTTTATTCGACGAAGGTCATCTTCGAGAGTTCCTGAGTGACAGAGCTAAAAATCATTTTAGAGACAGGGATGCAAACAAGAAAAACGAACATGAGGAACCACAACACGTGATTCATATGATCGTTGGTGGGGTCGATATTCCTCAGGGCCCGATATTTAAATGCACCAAAGTTACATCACAAGGGAGAAGCATACCCGGGACTGCTTACCAGAAAATACCTTATCTTTCAACGACGAGGATGTAGAAGGGATTAAACAGCCTCACAACGACGCACTGGTAATATCTATCCTTATGAATAAAATTCAAGTTAAACGTGTGTTGGTTGATCCAGGTAACTCGGCAAATATTATTCGATCGAGGGTCGTAGGGCAACTCGCCCTCTAGGATCAAGTCGTGCCTACAACTCGAGTATTCAACATGGCGAGTGAAACCACCAAAGGGGAAATCATTTTGCCAGTAAACGTGGCCGAAGCTGTCCAGGAAACGAAGTTCCATGTAATCAAAGGTGATATGAGGTACAATGTGCTGCTCGAAAGACCTTGGATCCATAATATGAGGGCAGTACCTTCAACGCTTCATCAAGTCTTGAAATTCCCAACACCGGAAGGAATCAAAACGGTTATGGCGAACAACCAGCAACCAAAGAAATGTTTGCAATTGATGAGTTAATACCAGTATCGGCACTAACATCAACAAAGGGACCAGAATCAAGGGAAAAGCAGGAGGTCAAATAGCAACCACTGTCGCCGACCTCGACCAGATCGAAACAACAGGAAATTATCGAGGATGATGATTATATGATACCTCAAAACTTCGTAATCCCCAATGATTCCGATGCTACGAAGTCAACCATTGAAGAGCTGGAACAAGTCATACTGATCGAGCATCTGCCCGATCGAAAGGTATACTTGGGCATGGGGTTAAATCCCGAGCTCAGGGAAAAACTCATTAAATTTCTTATTAAAAATATGGATTGTTTTGCTTGGTCCCATCTTGACATGACAGGGATCCCACCGGAGATTACCACTCATCGATTGAGCTTGGACCCAAAGTTTAGACCGGTAAAGCAAAAGAGAAGGCCATAATCCGAGGTAAAGCATGCATTCATCAAAGATGAGGTAAGAAAACTTCTCAAAATAGGATCCATCCGGGAAGTAAAATATCCCGAATGGTTAACAAACGTAGTCGTAGTCCCCAAGAAAGGGATAAACTTAGAATGTGTGTAGACTACAAAGACTTAAACAAAGCATGCCCTAAGGACTCCTTTCCTTTGTCGAATATCGATCGCATGATTGATGCCACGGCCAGCCACGAGATCCTCAGCTTTCTCGATGTCTACTCCGGGTACAACCAAATACAAATGAGCCCGGAGGATCAGGAAAAGACTTCATTTATCACTAAGTATTGTACTTATTGCTATAATGTAATGCCGTTTGGACTAAAAAATGCTAGTCCTACTTACCAACGCCAGTAAACCCAATGTTCGAAGAAAAAATAGGTAAATCAATGGAGGTTTATATTGATGACATGCTAGTTAAGTCCCTGCGCGCAGATGACCATTTGACACATTTGCAGGAAACCTTCAACATATTGAGAAAATATAACATGAAGCTCAACCCCGAGAAATGTGCGTTCAGGGTCGGTTCGGGCAAATTCCTCGGCTTTTGGTGTCAAATCGGGGAATCGAGATCAACCTCTATAAAATTAAGGTGATCGAAGACATCACAGTCATGGACAGCGTCAAGGCCGTACAAAGATTAACAGGGCGGATAGCCGCCTTAGGCCGGTTTATCTCGAGGTCTTCGGATCGAAGTCACAGGTTCTTCTCATTGCTCAAAAAGAAGAACAATTTCACTTGGACCCCAGAATGCCAACAGGCATTAGAAGAGTTAAAGCGATATCTTTTGAGCCCCCCATTGCTTCACACCCCGAAAGCGGACGAGCAACTCTACTTATATTTGGCAGTCTCGGAAGTTGCGGTAAGTGGTGTCCTAGTTCGAGAAGAGCAAGGTACGCAATTTCCTATTTACTACGTTAGCCGAACATTAGGTAAAGTCGAGACCCAATACCCACACTTAGAAAAATTACCCTAATAAGCGCCTCTAGGAAATTAAACTGTATTTTCAATGTCACCCAATTTGCGTTGTAACCATTTATCCACTTTGCAACATATTTTGCACAAGCCCGAACTCTCGGGCCAACTGGCTAAATGTGCCGTCGAAATCAGTGGGTATGATATCGAGTATCAACTCCAAACGACCATTAAGTCTCAAATCTTAGCAGACTTCTTGGCCGACTTCATGCCTGCCCTCATACCCGAGGTCGAAAAGGAACTATTGCTAAAATCGGGAACATCCTCGGGGGTGTGGACCCTTTTCACAAATGGAGCTTCAAATGTGAAGGGGTCCGGTCTAGGCATCGTTTTGAAGCCACCCACAGGCAATACAATTAGACAATCTATCAAACCCCTAAGTTGACTAACAATGAGGCCGAGTTTGAAGCACTGATTGCAGGTCTCGAGCTAGCTACAAGTTTGGGAGCAGAGGTCATCGAGGCCAAGTGTGATTCCCTACTCGTGGTTAACCAAGTCAACATGACCTTCAATGTTCGAGAAGATCGAATGCAAAGGTACTTGGACAAACTGTAGGTAACCCTACACCGGTTCAAATAATGGACCCTAGAGCATGTACCTCGAGAGCAGAACAGTGAGGCCGGTGCCCTTACAAATTTGGGATCATCAGTCGAAGACGACGAAATCAGCTCGGGGACTGTCGTACAACTTTCAAAGTCGGTAGTCGAAGAAGGCCATGCTGAAATAAACTCCACAAGCCCAACTTGGGATTGGAGGAACAAATATATCGATTATCTAAAGATTGGGAAGCTTCCATCGGACCCTAAGGAATCAAGGACTCTGCGAACGAAAGTTTCACGATTCACATTGGTCGAAGATGGAACATTGTACATAAGGATGTTTGATGGGCCGTTGGCAATATGTTTAGGTCCGGGAGACACCAACTACGTCCTACGAAAAATTTGCGAAGGTACTTGCGAAACCATTCTGGTGCTGAATCGCCGGTTCACAAAGTCATCAGAGGAGGGTACTATTGGGATAGTATGGAAAAATATACTAAGGAGTTCGTTCGAAAATGTGACAAATGCCAAAGACATGCACTAATGATCCACTAGCCTGGGGAGAAACTTCATTCGGTCCCATCCCCATGGACGTTCATGAAATGGGGAATGCCCTCTGCCATCGGCCCCAAATAAAGCTAAGTTCATTTTATTTATGACTGACTATTTCTCTAAGTGGGTTAAATCACAAGCTTTCGAGAAAGTCAGTGAAAAAAAAGTTATAGACTTCATATGGGATCACATCATATGCCAATTCGGGATACCTGCCGAGATAGTATGCGACAATGGAAAACAATTTATCGGCAGCAAAATAATAAAGTTTCTCGAGGATCACAAAATAAAAAGGATATTATCGACGTCGTATCATCCTAGTGGGAACGGACAGGCCGAATCAACAAACAAGACCATCATTCAGAATCTAAAGAAAAGATTGAACGACGCTAAGGGAAAATGGAGAGAAATTTGTCCCGAAGTCCTTTGGGCATATCGAACAACGTCAAAATCTAGTACGGGGTCAACACCATTCTCCTTAGTATATGACGCCGAAGCCCTGATCCCGGTCGAGGTCGGGGAACCCAGCGCCAGGTTTCGATACACAACGGAAAAATCAAATCACGAGGCTATGAACACAAGCCTCGAATTTCTAGATGAAAATCGGGAAGCCGCCCTCGTCAGAATGGCAGCAGAGAAGCAGCGCATCGAAAGATATTACAATCGAAGAGCCAATCTTCACCACTTTCGAATCAGCGACTTAGTTCTGAGAAAAGTTACCCTCAACACTCGAGACCAGAACGAGGGGAAACTTGGCCTAAATTGGGAAGGAACATATTAGGTCATCGGTATTATCGGAAAGGGATCTTACAAGCTTGGCACGATGAACGACGAACAATTTCCAAACAATTGGAACATATCACTCCTCAAACGATATCATTGCTAAGGTATGACTCTCTCCTTTTTTCATTTGTATTTGATACTAACTTATCGCAGGTGTTCGATCGAAGACATCGAGAAATTCTTCAACACAAAGACCTTAGGCTTTAAAGCACGCGTTGCACTCTTTTTCCCTTAGATCGTTTTTTTGTCCCAAATGGGTTTTTCCGGCAAAGTTTTTAACGAGGCAACAATTTATCTTCTTTTTCTTTCCTTTGAAATATCATCACATAAATTGGGAAGGAAGGACTACATATAATGGAAAGAATTTTTAGTAGTTTAATTGGTTGTAGCAGCTTATTTGTCTTCTTTTCTAGGTTCCAATTCATGATAATTATAGACAGTTGCCTGTATTTTTGCTCTTAATTGATTTGCTCTCGACAATGCAACATAAAGCTGGCCATGTGAAAATACTGGTTCTCGTAAATATATACCAACAAAATCTAATGTTTGACCTTGTGATTTATTTATAGTCATACCAAAATAAAGTCTTACTGGAAATTGTGTTCTTTTAAACTGCACTGGGGATTTTTCATCTTCTGATGACATCAATGGTATTCTTGGAATAAACACGTGTGTATTTTTAAAGTCGCCGCTTGCAATTTTTGCGCTTATAACATGTGTTTTAAAATCACAACATGTCAATTTTGTGCCATTGCACAAACCTTCACAAGGATTCAAATTTCTTAGTAATATAATTGGACAATTTTCTTTCAAAGTTAATCTGTAAAGAGGTAAATCAGCAGGATTTAAAGAATGCAAAAAATCTTCATATTGACTTTGATCATTCGATTCACATGTTTCATCAATTGCAACGAATGTTTTAGCTTCTTTTGGAAATTTGCCTATAAGCATATCATTTATTTCATTTACAAAATCATTTTTCGTCGTCAAAATAACGCGGGAAGTTACAGAAGATGCATCACAGAAGAAAGCATGCATGTTAGGAAATATTGTTTCAAATAATGCATTCAAAGATTCCTGTTCAGTAGTATAAGGGACAATAAATGAATTTGGAATTTCAATTTTATTTTCAGAAGTAAGAGATTCTTTTCCATTTCCTATTCTCATCAAATATTCACAAAAGGCTGAATCAGTTTTTGCACGCATGTTTTCTGACAGTTGCAATCTTTCAAGTTGGGGCCAAATGTCAGAATATAATAAACTCTAATGAATTAAATCTTCTCTTTTTCCGTTTCGAACTACTGGTAGAGTTTGTCTAAAATCACCACCAAAGACAACAACTTTACCACCAAAAAGCACATTAGTACTCAAGAGATCTTTCAAAAGTAGATCAAAAGTTTCAATCATTTTCTTTTTTGCCATCGATACTTCATCCCATACAATTAATTTTGCATCTCGAATCAAACAGGCAAGTGAACTTTGTTTGCTAATATTGCAACTAAAGTTTTCATCAATGTCAATGGGAATTTTAAAACGGGAATCAGCTGTACGGCCACCTGGAAGAATCGAAGCCGCAACTCCAGAGGTTGCTGTTGCTAGAGCAATAAATCCTTTGTGCTACCTGGGGACAATTCAACAGTATCCGAGGCTTCTTTACAATCAACCTCGAATACTGGGGGCATCACCCTCGGATGTAATCACACTCGGATGTTATGTTCTCAAGGAAAATACTCCGTATCAACAAGTCTCGATAGGTAAAATTTTGTAAAAGGCCAAATGAACTGTGTCCTTGTAGATTACTCGAGCCCCGATGGAAATACATGTATGCATGAATGATTTGTGGAAAGAAGTATTTTTTTTCCTTACCAGATATTCCATGCCTTAGTGAAATTTCTACTTTACTTATGATCTATTGCGGAAGCTGGCTCAAGTGCCGATCGCAACTAAAGCTCGAGCTATCAACCCCGTACTCGAGCTATCAACCTTTACTTTTTCTGCATCAGATGTGGCCTTTGCAAGCTCAGCGGCCAACCGAGTCTCGAGCTCCTCAATTTTCTTGGCTCGGGCCAAGCTTTCCTCCTTCATGCTTTAGAGTTGACGCTCAGCCGAAAATAGCTGGGCTCGAGCAGTATCTTTCTCCGAGGCGAGGCGGTCCATGTTTTGCTTCCACCCCCAAAGTCTCTGCCTCTTTCATCTTGGCCTCCTCGCGAAGCTGCTCGATCTTTTCGGCCTTCTGCTGAACCTGTAGGATCAAAGTATTAGTCGAATTGATACATCGAACTTCTAAGAAAACTTTTCATTACCTGTTCGATCAGGTCGGTCTGCTCTTTGTGGGCTTTGGCTAGTTCAGCTCGGAGGTCCTTGATCTCCTCTTCTTTTTTCCCACTGAAGAGTTTGAGGTCATCTCTCTCCTCCGTGAGCCTTTTAAGATCGGCCTCACACCGATTTAGCTCGGGCCCGGATTTAGTCCCGATGAAGCGTCATGGCCTACAGAGAAAGAAAGGAAATTAGACAAAAGGAAATAAAGTCAAAAATGATATTGGTAAAGGGAGCTAAGGCTTACCTAACTCAGAAGTAGATGGGCCTCATCGAAGATACTCGATGCATCACCCATATCAGAAGCATCTTCGACTCCCGTAAAGCAACCATGAAAAAAAGTCCTCCCCTTCATGGGCCATTCCGACATCGGGGGTCTCCATGGCATGGGCTTCCTGAAGTTGCCCCTTGGAAAATATGGGGAGAGGTGGCGAATCGTCAACATTCATTGCCCCAAGCGAGTCACTTGGTGCGTTCTCTTCGTTTTGAAGGGCCTCAGAAGTGGCCCCTTCAGGTACGTCCACCGGTTGCCCATCGCGACGGGAGGTATCTTCGGCCTCCGATAACTCGGGACTTTGCTCGGGCCATCTTTCGAGATCCCCTCAGTCTGAGGCTGAACCTCTTCGATCATCACCGGCTCAGCGACCTTTGGGATCTCGGCGCTCCTCTTTCGAGCCACCAGCTCGAAGACGGCATCTTCATTCTCTTCTTCTTCATATCGTAGCTTCTGAACTACATATGCAGGCAGGGCGGCAGTATCTTTCTTCGACTTGCGAGCCTTGCTCTTCTTGGGAATTGGAGTATCGAAGGGCGAGACCCTTTTTCTCTTCTTATCCTTAGCCGGCTTCGGGGCCTCCTCCTCCTCCCCATACGGGGGCCTCATGATAAAGTTGTCTCGAGACCTATATGGAAGGAAATCGAGTAGAAATAGAAAAGAGATATTTCAGAAAAGAGCGTCAAACACATGAAAAGAACTTACCATGATTTTTGGCCTCCCAACGGCCCTTTGACAAATTATGCCACGAGCTCTCGGCATATGAAGAAGTCGATGTCAGTTTCCAAACTCAGTCCTCTATCACACCCCAAAATCCGAGGAGCGGGACCGGCGCTCAACCGAGTAAACCCGACTGAGCAAGCCTGATAGGTTTCATACTACCCAATTTCGTCTCTGAATAAAGAGGAAATATACATCATTAATCAAATTCTATAAACAAGTCTTTAACGATTTCCATTTCATTTTCATTAGCAACTTCGTTCATAATTTTCAATTATATTACAAGTTTTATACATCTTTTGCCAAATATCAATATTTCTAATTCAATTCCCCATTATCAAACTCCACCCACAACCTTTTCTACGGAGCCTCTAAATACAAATGAAGAGTAATATGGAAATGCCGGCAACAAGGCTCCGGCTATACCTCAAAATACAAAGTACATGATAAACAACGATACAGGTCCCCAAAATGAAGTGGGGCTCACCAAGTCCGCTGAAAGGAAGATGCATCACTAGCTGCGACCAACACTGCCTGCTATGGAAACACCTACATCCATTTAAAGATGTAGCGCCCCCGGCAAAAGGGACGTTAGTGCCGTCGAATAGCACCAGTATATATAACTAAACACCACCTAGTTAGAAAGAACTTTCACACAAGAACAAGGAAATCACAAGTATAACTCAAAACCTTTAAACGATCACAACATTATCAAATAAAAGAATCATACAATTTTCACATCTTTCTTTTTCATAGCTTTTAGATTGGGGCATTTCACACTGTTCATCATTGTTCACATTACCACCGCTATCTGGAGCGGAGTCCGATCTCTAACCCAATCGGCTAGGTTGCCTCATTTGAGACGTACACTTCAATCACAAATGCATTACCACCATGTATGTAGCATGGCGTCCGATCTCGGCCCGATCGGCTAGGCTGCCTTACCGGGGCGTTTCCCTTTTCCATCAATCATCTCATTTCATTCTTTGTTTCCCGTAAGTCATTCCTTAGGCACTTGGGGCCACAACTATCACGTTATATATTTGGCACTAGGCCACATCTCACATCATTCCCAATTTCAATGTTAGATTTGCAATTTAGGATAATATGGGCACACAAGAGCAAATAAGATTGTAGGCGTAGATGAGACTTCACATAGATGGCACAACATATGCAACTTCAATCTCAATTTAAGGTCTAAGCATTTCAATACATGATTCATATTCCTTGAACCTTTTCAAGTTATCAAGAATAACACATTGACCATATTGAGACACATCTCCCACGCATATAAGGCTGTAATCCCCACATTCATGTGAAACAACAATTAATACAACAATTTAACTTTCAACTTACCGTATTTACACAAACACCAACGGAGCTCAATTTCTAAAAGACGGGGTTTTAGCCATACATACCTTGTTTAAGCTTTCCTTAGGTTTCTACAATACACCAACACCTCTAGCAATATCAATCTATAAGGAGATAGCGGAAATCGATTAATAATTAGGAAGATTACCCATGGTGTAACTCTCTTAGGAATTTCATCAAACACCTAACATGTGATGTAGACTACAAGGTTTAGAAATGGCAATTCCTTCCTCCCTCAACCAATTTTAACATGAACTACCCATATTAGTTCTTTAACATCACATACTACAACTTAGTCTCACATGCATGGCCTATTTCTAACCCCCACAACATAATTGAACCTTTAACCTCTTGCATGAAATTTTGGAAGTAGGACTTACCCGGATGGAGGACAATCTATGGTTATCTTCCTTGATTCTTGAAGACTTGAGCAAGATTTGGATGATTATGAAGCTAGGCCCCTCCTTTCTCTCCCTATATGCTCTCATCTCTCTCTAAAATCAGTAGAAAAATGACCCCAAATGAAGCCCCTCAACCTATTTATGAAAATGGGGTCGGGTTATAAAAATAGGAAAAATAAACCCCCGAAACAGGGTCTGCGATCGCAGAATGGACCGCAAAACAAGAATGTGGGCCGCAGAATGCATCGCAAAATAGGTGCCCAAAACTGGGCAACACTGGCCCAATCTGCGACAGATCTGCGATCGCAGAGTCAAAATGCGACATATTTGCGATCGCAGATTCGACACAGGATCGCATTTTTCCAGTCTTTGGTAATTTGATCATAACTTTGTGTAGGAATGTCCAAATGACGAATGGTTTGAAGCGTTGGAAACTAGACTCGAAGACCTTTCATATGATAGGTTGTTCATCACATAAAACGTTATACATATTTAGATATGCTTGTTCAAAATGTGGACTTGTGCAAACTCATTTGGGATTTTAGCCTATTATGAAGTTTTCTAACTTGACTTAGACTTAGGCCTCCCATTAGACCCCACATTACTTATTAAAAGATTTATACACTTATATACCAAATCCAATTGATGCCCATCATGTTAATAGCACATAAAAATATTATAATTAGCCTACATGGCACCACAAAATCCTGATTTACTTAGCGAAATTTTTCGGGGCCTTACATCCTCAAGGTTCGGAATTGCATCAGGCACCCAAGAGACCGTTGCATCATAGGAAGGAACATCGATGAGAAAAACCAAAAGGAAAGAAACAGTAAGTGGGGGCCAAGGGTGGGATCTGTACTTACGCTTCATGTTCCAGTCTTCGGGTAATGTCATCTTCTCGGTCGCAATTATGTCAGAAATCCTCACTCGGACAAACTGGCCCATCGAGGGTATCAGAGCTTGAGGGCTCTGTCCAAACGCTGGTTTGCTTTATATTATTATCAATTTGCATCTCTTATCTTTTCTTTTATCAATTGGTATTAGGTGAAATCACTTATCCTTAAAACCACATTATAAGTTTAGTTGTTATCCAATTTAGGGTAAACAATAATTTGGTATGATTGAACAGTTATAGTGTTCAATCTATGGTGGTTACAAGAGAAAGCTAAGCTAATTATTGCTTTGCCTAGAATTCTATAATTGAAAAAACTTGTGTATACGGTCAAAATCAGGGAGCCCGATTTCGAGGTCTTAAAATGGGCTATGAGTCCGAGTCCGGGAAAATCGAGATGGAGGTCGGACCCAGCTGAGGGACACATACCTCGAGGAAGTTGATCGAAGGCCTGGCATGACCTACATCAAGGGCAGCATAATCTCGAAGTCAATTAAGAAAGATCGGGAATTTCTCAAGGGCACGTGGATCAGGGCATAAATTAAAGGATAAGATTTGTACGAAATGGTACAGGTCCGTACTAGGTTGTTATACACATGTACCAACAGAATTCTTTACTACAATTGGGAATGTACTAAATTGGGGTTTTCTCCTCCTATATAAAGGGGACCCCAATCATTTTGTAAGGATCATCTGATATTATTCATTGCTTTAACATGCTCCACAATTATTCTTCAGCTTTATTGTCTTTACTTTATTGCTCATACTTTATTGTTCTTAGCTGACCTCGAGGTCCCTGGGATAAACGAACTCGAGGCCCTATTGCTCCAGCAACACTGATTTGGTTCTTTTTTTCTTCTTACTTAAGCTTAATATTACTTATACAATCACTAGCATTAGAATATATCACATATCTTTAAAACCACAAATTATCTTTAATTGTTACTCACATTTTTCGAGGTAAACAGTTTGGCCCCACCGTGGGGATAAGGATAATAGTGATTATTTTAGTGCTAGTTTTCATATAACACACGTTATTCTTCACACTTTTTCTTGTCAAAGATTTTTTGATTTCAGCCCGAAATATGTCTAGCACACAAAACGCACCAGCTCATGATAGTGAGGGACTTGGAGAAAACTGCGGTATAGGGCTTGGCCTACCACCCATAAACCTTGAGGGAGTGCCAAACATGGAGCCAGTTGATATCAGTTCGCACAACGCTCTAAACACGGACGCAGGCACAGACCCCGTAAGGGATGCACACAAGGAAGGCCGAGCCGGAGGCCAGGAAAGGCGAGGAATGGAAGAAGGAGGACTCAGCCTCCAAGTGATATTCGAGATGCTGCAAGCTCAGCAAGTCGCCATTGCACAACTTCAGAGTCAAAACAGAACTCCAAACACCGCTGAACCAGTGGACGCTCGGCATACAGAACATGCGCCTGAAAGGCCTGATGAAAATGGCTCGGGGACTGACCCCGCTATAATGAAAATGCTCGAAGAAAGAATCGAGTCTGGAGAAAAGAAAATTGAAGAAAATGACAAAAAGGTGGAGACGTACAATTCAAGAGTCGACCAGATACCAGGAGCACCTCCGGATTTGAAAGGACTGGACTCGAAAAAGTTCACACAAAAACCCTTCCCCCCAAGTGCGGCTCCAATGTCCATTCCCAAGAAGTTTCGCATGCCCGATATACTGAAATACAATGGAACAACTGACCCTAATGAACATATTGCTTCATACACTTCTGGAATCAAAGGAAATGACTTGAACGATGATGAAATCGAGTCAGTATTGTTAAAAAAGTTTGGGGAAACATTATCAAAAGGAGCTATGACCTGGTATCACAACTTAGCTCCTAACTCCATTGACTCATTTGCTATGTTGGCGAATGCCTTCGTGAAAGCACACGCTGATCGGACGTCTTCAAAATAAAACAAAGGGATGACGAGATGCTAAGGGAGTTCGTGTCCCGGTTTCAGATGGAAAGGATGGAATTACCACCGGTCTACGACGACTGAGCAGTTCAGGCCTTTATGCAATGTTTGAATGAAAGAAGTTCGATAGCATCTCGATAGCTAAAGCAGAACTTGATCGAATATCCGGCTGTAACATGGTCAGATGTGCACAATCGGTATCAGTCAAAAATTAGGGTCGAGGACGACACGTTGGGAGCCCCCTCGGGCTCAATTCACCCGAATAGATTCGCAGCCAAGCCCCCGAGGGACACAGACCGGGGATCAAGATTCAACAAGGAAAGATATCAATCGTACGTCGAAGATAGAAGGAACGTTTCAAGGCGTAATGCACCTCGGAATGATCGAAGAGTAGATCGATGCCAAAGCTCCTGGGGACTTATAGGCAAAACTGGGTCCGACAGGCGCTCGGAACCAGTGGAGGCACCCAGATTATCAGAATACAACTTCAGTGCCGATGCGTCAAGTATCATCTCAGCCATTGGCAAAATTAAAGATACTAGATGGCCCAAGCCTATACAGACAGATCCTTCTCAGAGGAACCCCAACTTAATGTGTAAGTATCATGGTACTCACGGGCATAAGACCGAGGATTGCAAGCAGCTTAGAGAGGAGGTTGCCAACTACTCAACGAGGGGCACCTTCGTGAATTTCTCAGTGATCAGGCCAAAAACCATTTCCGAGAAAGAGATGCAAACAGGAAGAATGAACCCTAAGAACCTCAACATGTCATCACATGATCATCGGTGGAGCCGATGTCCCACAGGGACCTATATTCAAACGTACTAAAGTATCAATTACAAAGGAAAAATAGACTCGGAGCTATGTGCCTGAGGACGCTCTATCATTCTGCGACAAGGAAGCAGAAGACGTGTCCCAGCCTCACAACAACGCCCTGTAATCTCTATCCTTTTGAATAAAATTCAGGTAAAATGTGTGTTAGTGGATCAAGGTAGCTCGGCGAACATAATCAGGTCGAGGGTCGTGAAACTACTCGGCCTACAAGATCAGATTGTACCTGCGTTCCGGGTGCTGAATGGCTTCAACATGGCAAGTGAAACAACGAAGGGAGAAATCATCTTCCCAATCAACGTGGCCGGAATCAGACAAGACACCAGGTTCCATGTCATCGAAGGTGACATGAGGTATAACGCACTCCTCGGGAGGCCATGGATTCACAATATGAGGGCAGTGCCTTCGACTCTCCATTAGATGATGAAGTTCCCGACAGAGGGAGTGAAAACAGTCCACGAAGAACAGCATGCTGCAAAAGAGATGTTCGCAATCGAGGAAGTGATACCGATACCAGAACCCTTGACCTCGGAGACATCAAACTCCAAAGGTAAGCAGGTGGCTAAGTAGTAGTCACAGCTCCGAGCCTCGATGAAAGTAGAATAACAGGTAATCGAAGGCGAAGAAAGGGATTCCCCAGATCCTCGAACCTTCATTGTTCCTGATAAGCCTGATGCTACCAAGTCTGTCACGACCCAAAATCCACTAAGGGTCGTGATGGCGCCGGACAGCATTGTCAGGCAAGCCAACACTAAATAACTAGTAACTTCTCGTTTTAGATATTTCAAGATGCACCTCTTTTATACATTTAAACAATAAGGAATAAATTTCACTGAATAATTAATGGTATCTTTAACAATTTCAAAATACAGACTAATGTCATAGACATCCCAGAACCCGGTGTCACAAGTGCATGAGCAATTACAAAGGAATCAAATAAAGTGCAATAACTGTCCGGAATACAAATTGGACAGATAGTAAATACAATACGCTGAAAGAGACTATACTGGATGCGGGTCACCTCGAGAAATGTAGCTCACCTAGTCCCAGTATCATCCATGCTGCTACGCCCATTAGGCACCTAGAAATACATGTGCTTGTGCAACAAAAAATGCATAGCAAGTGTAGCATGAGTATGAAAACAACGTGTACTCAGTAAGTATCCCGTCTAATCTCGAAGAAGTAGGGACGAGAGGTCAACTTCGACACTTACTAGTGGTCCGGTAATGATACGTCAATAATATAATAAATCGAGGATTTTTATAAACATGATTGTAATGCAATAGAATGAAGCAAGTAAACATTTCTTCTTTTATGGGAAATTCTCAAATTCCTGTTCACCATTTATACATATATTCTCAGGCCGGGAAGAAACAATATCACATCAATAAATTTCAAGGCAAGCAATATAAGCATGCGCAACTCATGCTGAAGACGTACGGCCCGATCCAACAATAATTAAATTGTGCACTGCCAGAAGGTCGAATGGCGCGAACCATAGATGCATCTATTACCCCGCTCGCGAATCATACATGCGACGCGGTCAAATATAAATAAACACAACAGACAATCAATCAAGAGTCCATCAGGGAGCAATTATTCAAGGAAAACAATTTCTCTTTTAAAAATCAAGAAACGATGTCCAGTCTTTTAGAAAATCATTATACACGTTCAATATGTTTTAAGCATTTTTAAATTGACAATAATGTTTCAATTATTGCAAGTAAAGCATGCTATTGGGTCCTAGACTACCCGGACTTAAGCATAATAGTATCTACGCACGGACTCTCGTCACCCCGTGCATGCGTAGCCCCCGCAATTAACAGCACATATTCAATTAATTCACCTATGGGGACAATTCCCTCTTACAAGGTTAGAAAGGAGACTCACCTCGCTCCGAAGTTCCATAACCGGCATTCCACGCCCTTCCGAAGACTCAAATCGATGCACAATGCTCCAAAACTAGCCAATAATTATGCAAATCCATTAGTTTATGCTTAATTACTCCTAATGATCCAATTTATAACAATTCCTAACTCCGATCAAAAAGTTGACAAAAATGCCCTCGGGCCCACGTGCCCGGATTCCGAAATTTTTCGAAGATAAAATTTACCCATAACCTCACAAACTCAAATATATAATTTACTCTCAATTTCATACCCAAAATCGTGGTCAAAATCCAAAAATACAAATTCTAGGTCTTTCCACCAAAACCCCAAGTTTTCCACTAATTTTCATGTTCAAATCCATATCTAAATCGTGTATTTAACTTGTAATGAGTGGGAACAACTTACCTTGAGATACTTGAAGAACATTTACCCTTGAAGCTCTCCAAAATCGTCTACATCAAATGAAAATGGGAGAAAAATGACCAATTCCCGATTTTAAAAGAACACACTGCCTCCAGCCTTTCCACACCTGCGGTGCACCAGTCGTACCTGCGGCTCCGCACCTGCGGAAATGCATTGGAGGTGCGGTCCTCTTCAAGCTAGGCAAAATCCGCTTCTGCGGTCCCTCGAGCGTATCGGCGCCTTCGCACCTGCGTGCCCTTCCGCTCCTGCGACCCAGCTGCCCCTCACGCATTCCGCATTTGCGGAGCTTACCACGCACCTGCGGGCTCGCAGATGCGAAAATACCCTCGCATCTGCGGTTCCTCCCAGCTCTGCCCAAACGCGCTTCTGTGACCACAAAGCTGCACTTGCGTGATCGCACCTGCGGCCTTCTTCTCGCAGGTGCAGTTACACCAGAAGCCCAGCTGCTTCAGCTCTTCCTCTACTTCAAATTTGATCCGTTAACCATCCGAAATCCACTCGAGGCCCCCCGAAGCCACGTTCAATCACACCAACCAGTCCCAAAACACATTACGGACTTGCTCGAGGCCTCAAATCATATCAAACAATGCTAAAATCATGAATCGACCTCCAATCCAAGCTTAATGAACTTTAGAATTTCAAACTTCTACATTCGATGCTGAAACCTATCAAATCAGGTCTGATTAACCTCAAATTTTGCACATAAGTCATATTTGACATTATGGACCTACTCCAACTTCCAGAATCGGAATCCGACCCCGATATCAAAAAGTCCACTTCCAGTCAAACTTCTCAAAAACCTTCAAATTTCTATCTTTAGCCAAATGACTCCAAAACGACCTACAGACCTCCGAATTCACTTCCGATCGTGCTCCCAATACTAGAATTACCATACGGAGCTATTCCCAGATTCGAAATCCCAAACAGACATTGATAACACTAAAATGCACTTCAACCCAAACTTATGAAATTCCTCCAAAAATGCTAACTTCCACAATAGGCGACGAAACGCTCCAGGGTTACCCAAAACCCGATCCGGGCATATGCCAAAGTACGAAATTGCCATACGAACCTGCTAGAACCTTCAAATCCCGATTCCGAGGTCGTTTACTCGAAAATCTAATCTTAGTTAATTCTTTCATCTTAAAGCTTTCGAAATGAGAATTCTCCTTCCAAATCAACTCCGAACTTCCCGGAATTTAGTTCCGACCATGCGTACAAGTCATAATACCTGAAGTGAAGCTACTCAGGGCCTCAAACCGCTGAACGACGCGCTAGAGCTCCAAACAACTGGTCAGGTCGTTACAAAGTCAACCGCTCAAGAGAAAGGTACACCTGGGAATGGGATTAATCCCCGCACTCAGGAAAAAACTCATTTAGTTTCTTATTGATAATATAGATCGCATTTCTTTGCCCCGTTTAAATATGACAGGGATTCCGCTCGAAGAATAAAGAGGTAAAATAATAAAAGCTTATATTGATGATATGAGTGATCAAGTCCCTGTGCGTAGAGGACCACTTTAATTCATTTGCAGGAAATAGCCAACGTTTCGAGGCGATGCGGCACGAAGCTCAATCCAGAGAAACGTGCCTTCGGGGTTAGCACGGGTAATTTTCCCGGCTTCATGGTGTCGGATCGAGGCATCAGAATCATCCCCGACCAGGTCGAGGCTTTTACGATCGCGGATAGCATGATAGGACCGCATTGAGCCCTCGAAATCATTGGTAAAGGATTTTACAAGCCCGGAATGATGGGAGCTCTCAAAGGCGCATGATCTCGAAGACACCCTTTTTACACGAAGGCCTTAGGTTTTAAAGCATACGTTGCACTCTTTTTCCCTTGGCTCGAGTTTTGTCCCAAATGGGTTTTACCGGCAAGGTTTTTAACGAGGCAACAACTATATGCTGCCTAAGGAAAACTCAACAGTATCCAAGGTTTCTTTTTAATCAACCTCGGATACTGGGGGGCATCACCCTCGGAGGTTACATTTTTGGGAAAGACACTTCACGCCTAAGAGGGTCTCGATAAGAGAACTTTGTAATGGGCCAAACTGTCAAACGAACCGTGTCCATATAGAATAGTCGAGCTGATCGTGGCCAACCCTACACCACTATAGAGTGGCAAGAGCGGTCGATGAAGCTTTTACCCGAAAGGTCGGGATCGAATCCACAAAGAGCTAAGAAAGGTTTGGAATTGGGTTCCTATCTAATCTAGCAATGTGCGATGTTCTTGTTTGCACTTCCAATCATTTTTTGTTTGTTCACTATTCTATTTTAATACTAATGATGCAGGAAAATAAGCTAAGTATGATATTCTTGTATGGGTTTTCTTAATTGGTAAAAAGGCACTAGGGAAGTGACTTACTCCTAGGTGAGTATCTAACGGGATCTAAAACTTAGGGCAAAATTGTTATATTTGAGATCATGATATAGCCATTGCACGTAACTACTCACTCTATACCTCTCGGTAGTTTGAATGACTTTGACCTAATTGACTTTCTCAAGCCCAATTGGGTGTTCAAACAGTGCAAGCAAAATTAGCTCATGTCGGGTATTACTATCTCTAGGTTTAACCCTTTAAATGGGGCTATCAATCTCTTGAGATTGAATGCAGCCCAATTCCTTGTTAGCCTGAATTTTTTAAACTTGGACTCTCTTTCTCAAGAAGAGCCTAAGTCAAAAAGGCATAAATAGTATTTGCAACCACCAATTCAACATTTAAAGCATAAATCAGACCAAATATCAATCACCCATAAACATTTAAGCCCTAAAATAGAAGACCCATTAAATACGCATACTAGGGTTGAGCCACAACCCTAGCTAATGGATCTAGCTACTCATAATCAAAGATTTAGATGAAATATAACCCATAAAAAGTAAATACATGATTAAAATCTAAGATTAATTGTTAAAGATATTCTAAAATTACTCAAAAAGGCTAAAAACGGTTGTTCACGTGCTCTACAAAACAACAGATGACCTAAAATCTGAAAAAGAAGTATTTATACACAGCTAAATTTTGCGGACAAAAATTCCCCTACGGAGGTTCCGCTGACAGCGAAAAATGGACTGTTGCAGCGCTTGGATTACCGCGGCCATGCAAAAGCAAGCGCGGACCGCGGTTCTTCTCTTTTTAGCTGGTTCTGAGCTTAGGACCGCTGGGAGCGGAAAAATGACCGCCATAGCGCTTCTCCTACCGCGGCCGCGAAATATGAGCGCGGACCACGGTCTTTACTTTGAGCTCCAGAATGAGTTCTCTGATTCTCTCCTCCGCTGAGGGCGATAAATTGACCGCTGCCGCGCAAAAGCACCGCGAGCATGTTGATACCTAATTTCCCCCATGTATTTTTATATACTCAAAATAGTCTCAAAATAGCATGTACATGCATATATAAGCATGCCCAAGAATTTTGGTATTTTCCCTTATTTTTAAAGTTTTAAAAGCAATTTATTGTCCATTTTAGCAGTACAAAACCAATAATTGTCCCAAAACAATTATCCTTTTTGTGATTAAACTATTTTTATTCTCATATTTACACCAAGATATAATTAAGATAATTTTTGCATATTTTTTACGCATTTGTTTGGTATTTTTAAAGCTAAGTTGCATATAGTTGCAATTATAGCCTATTTTTACGATTAGCAGCATTTTACAATTGTAAAATCATTTCCAGTATTTTTAGATTAATATTTATACGTTATTAATTAGTCCAGTACCTTTAATTTGTTTTAAAATCTTTTTTAACTATTCTATAAAAAATAAAAGAGGGAAAATTTGCTATTTAACAAACAGCCCTTTATTATTTCAATCCTAGCCAATTTAACCACACCCCCCATCAGATTTAATTGGCCCAATACCCAATTAAAACACCCCAGCCCAATCCCTAATATAACCCGGCCCAACCCCGATTTAATTTGAGCCGTTGATCAAATAAGATCAACGGCCCAGATTACCTTTCCTTAATTAAAATTCTAACTACCCCCCCCCCCATTTCTTCACCGTCTCTCATCTCTCTATTCTCTCTCTCTCTCTCTCTCTATCTCTAGTCTCTTCTAGAGACTTCTGTCTCTTCCCCTTCTCCGACGAATCCCTTCATCTTCTCCGGCGACCTTCTCCACCGGAGACCATGGATTCCTCACCCTCTGCCTCGTATGGTTTTCTCATGCCGGTAAATGTCATCCCTAAGGCCCTCGAAGGGCGAGGACCCGTCTACTCACACCCATGGTGTTCCTGTTTGCTTCAGGCCTCTGAAGTTTGATTTCGAGTGAGGCCTGTGACCTTTGAGGCTCGAACCAGTAACGTTTGAGGTTCTTGTTATCTTCTCTGAGGTTTTCTTTGAAACCCTAATGCTTGGAACCTCCGATTCTTTTAGATTTACACTAGATCTACGCATATTACGAGTTATTATGATGTTTCCTTCAAAAAACTTTCTATTTTTTCTGAACGCACCTTCACTTTTAACTAGGGTTCCGAAACCCTTTCTCAAAATGGTTTTCTTTATCGATTTTTAACACTATCTCATGATTTTCCTTCATATTTACCATTGTTGAAGTCTTTTCCTTGTGATTGGGTCAGTATATGTGCTTGATTATCATGAATGGCTTGAAATTCTAGTGATTCTACCCTGTTTTCCCATTAGGGTTTATGGCTCTTCGTCTCCTTTGCATGTTGTCACACCTCCTTTTCACTACACCCCCGCAAGGGTGTAAAGGAGTTTTTCCAATTAAAGGACAATCGAAACGGGATTTATTTATTAAAGATTCAGAGTCGCCACTTGGAAGATTAATGGTGTCCCAAGTCACCGGTTGAATCCTGAATCGAGGAAAATATGACTCTGTTAACAGTCCGCGAACCAGAAATCCGAGTAAGGAATTCTATTAACCCGGGAGAAGGTGTTAGCCATTCCCAGGTTCCGTGGTTCTAGCACGGTCGCTCAACTGTCGTATTTGGCTAAATACCTGATTTTAGTACATGTTTTTATCTTTGAAACGCTTTTATTATTATTTTTTAAAGTGAATTGCAACGTCGCGAAAATATATCTCGAACCACGTCACATAAATGCACCCGTGGTTTTTGACACATTTCGACTTCGTTGGGATTTGGATTTGGGTCACATAAATGTGCACCCGTTTTTAGGAAGGTAAATTATTAAAGTACGCGCCTAAAGAGACTAACGCGTTATTATCTTTGGGGAAGGCCGTGAAATTCGCTAAACGACATGCCCGAATTCTAAGTATTTTAATATAAGTATTTAATGAGGGCCCCGCAATTTATACATTTTGTTTGGCGAGGCTCGTCTCTTCGTATTATTTAAAGGCCAACCTAAAGCAAACTACGATTTTCTATTTATTTTTGTCTCTAAAGGACCTAATTAATTTACATTATTAAATCTATGGTTAAAGTAGTCAAAGAATTTGGGCTCCGGTTCAAGTCCAACCCGAACAAGGGGTGAACCTCTTAATTCGAATATGCTACTTAACTGGAAAGCCAAAAACCTATACTACAAAATTAATCTTAGATTTAATACCCACAATATTTGACTTTGGAATTTGCCCCAAAACAATACAAATGAAAGCCATCGGCCTTGGGCCTAAAATGGGTAGGGCTATGACCTGGGCCTTGTATCAGCACTATTGAGGCCCAGATCAAATGGTACAGCCAATAAACGAGCCCAGACAAAGCAATGGAAACTATCCTAGTGATTAAGTTTGATACTTGAAATAACGAATAAAAGGGAAAATTTCAAATCCAATCCAATTGTCAGTTTAAATCTAAATCTGCTACCCAATCTAATTTCACAAGGCGTTGTAAGCACTCAAAAGCCTTAATGACTGGATTAATGCCACTAAATTCAGAACATAGTTGAAATTCTGGGAGATTGATTGTTTGAGCTCATAAATCACCTTTAACTATTCACCCTAATTACAGAGTCAATTCTACTAACAATTTATTCGGGCATTGAATTTAAACCTACAATCTATTATGTGCAACAATTCCAAATGATAAAACAAAATTAGTCTAATTGATTGAGCGTGCTCCTATGATTGTACACGAGCCACCGCCTGCCAGGACTTATACGATTGGCCTTTAACATCCTGGAGCTGAGGGTTAATAAGGACTTAAACAAGTCATGACGAAATAGCTAATCTGAGTTATACTAGATCTAGATTTAGGAAGTTAAAAGTCCATACAGTCCAGTGCAGTCCATGAAGTCCTAATTAATACATTTCAAACATTGCTCAAATAGATCAATTAAACCAAAAGGCTAAGCTAGACGACAGCGAGCAAGTAGTTCTTCATTGTTCGACTTCAAATGTGTTCATACATGCTGATATGATTCCAATATCTCTTGAGTCTAAGGATATACCTGGAATTAGAACAGAAATGAAGAAGAGGTAAGTCAGCTAAGCAGTAGCTAACAGCAGCTCAAACTCAAGGCAGTTAGATCAATTTTTGACTCCAAAACACCACAGCCAAACCAGGAAGGAATAATAGCAGATTACACACCAAAAGCAAGCAAAACCAGATACGATTGGATCAAATTCTACTCGAAATCAACCAGAATTCCTGGACTTGAACCCAAATCAGATCTAAGAGATGCTCGGGCCATTTTTAACCCTCTGTTGACTGAAAAATTACTCTACAGCTGAAAATCTAGCTTAAACTCCTAAAAGAGTTCGAATGGAACAGTATTTTTTGGATTTTTTGTAGTTTTTGGTTTTGTATTTTTTCTTCCTATTGGGATGAACTGAGATCTAAAAGAGCTTTGAATTTTGAATTCAAATTCCAGATATGCTGAAATTGTAGAGTCTGTTTTTAGGGGTGATTTTTAGGGTCCGAAACTTGTGAATGAACGCACTAATGACTGCCTTTTATAGGCAAATCTAAGGAAATTTCAGATCTTCAACTTTATATATTAGTCCCTCTTTTAAATTTCAGTTTTAATCACTTAGTCCTCTATTTTCTGACTTGTTACTCAAGTTACTACACTAAAATTGCTAAAGTTTAAACTAAGGCCCTATTCTAGAAGGGTCTAGGGAGTTCTACCTTCAAGTACAACATTCTTATCTAATTCTGAATACCTATATTACCCCTGAATTTGTTTTAAAATTACTAACCTAATACCAAACTACACCTCACCCTCTTTTATTCTAATTAAGCCTATCAGCTATAACCAAACAATCTACTTAACTATGGTTACCCAAACAGATCCTAAATCAAACTAGGCAGATTAACTAATCAGGAGGTTGAAACAATTAAAATCTAATTGCAATAAACAATTATGAGTCTGACTAAACACAAGATCAGACCATGAAGACTGAAGAACATTAACAAACTAGCAGAATTTAAACTAAGCCCTGAACATGGAATTACTAATACAATTACTAATTAAACTGAATTAAACTAAACTAATTAACACTAACTATCAACCATAATGGATTATTAGTCAGTTCAAACAAACTAAAATTCAAACAAGACTCAAACAGGATCGACTAAAGAATTAAAGGTTATAAAACATATTCAAAGCAAAAATTAAACTAAAACCTAAAACTACCAACACAGGAGGCAACAAAATTAAACTAGACTAAAAAACACAACAATTACATGAACAGAATTAAACATATACGGAACCAGAAATAAGAAACAAAGAAAAATCGAAAACTCACTGAATTTGGGATTCGATCTTGACTGTCCTCAAGTTTTGGGTCCTCAAATAAAACGAACTCTTGAATGGCAAACCCTAGATCCGGAATTTGAAACTTGTCAATTGGATTTGGGGAAAACAATTCGAGGATTCAGGTAGAGGAGAGGGAGGGGAGTATGGGGTATGAGTTTGGCAGGGTTTGGGTGGCGGCGCCGCCGTGCACGGTGGTGGCGGCGCCTAGGGTTTGGCATATTTGAGGCGTTCCAGGGGTGTTCGAGGAAAACCAATGGAAGATATAGAAAGAGGATGGAAGGAGGATTTAGTGGTGTAAATTTGGGATGATTTGGACGCCGGACGTCGCCGTGAGGTGATTTCCGGCGGCGGCATAAGGCGGAGCCGGCGGGGACAGTGGGTACGAGGAGGGTGACTATTTGGTCTCTAGGGTTACTAAAGAGTTTGGACATTTTTATTTAATACTCGAGATTGAACTCAGGCCGTTGGATTAGAAAGAATGGACGGCTGGGATTGACTTGGCATTAACTAGCTCAACGACGCTGTTTCAAAGGTCTCAGAGACATAAGATTTGGACCGGGTGGGCTGTGACCTGGATTTGGACCGGGTGGGCTCAATTTTGGCCCAAAATTGGGTAATCCATGAAGACCACCACATTTCTTTTAATTTTCCTCTCTTTTATTGTATTTTTTTTTCTATTATATATTTTCAGATTTTGTAAAATGCAAAATTAAAATAAAGACTTGGTTTATTAAACTAATTATTTCCTCAAAATTGATTAAGTCCTATTTTAAAAGGAAACTCATGACAAATTCAAAAATTAATAGTTAAAAAATGCCAACAGAACTATTTTTGTTATTTTCTTTATTTTAAAGTAACGTAATTACTAATTGATCCTAAAATGTGAAAGTAAACCCTGAATGCAAATGCCAAGTATATTTTGTATTTTTTACCAATTAAAATGCAGAAACAAAATGCAAACAATTAACATAAAATGTCACAAAAATCCACAAAATTTCAAATAATGAAAGAAATTATTTTGTTTGAATTTTTGGGAGTAATTCATATAGGGCAAAAATCACGTGCTCACACATGTATCATGTCTACTCTATTGATTCGTACTAGTATCTGTGTGAAACCCTAATTTTTAGACTTAGAACCCTGAAAGCTGCTCTTTTTTCCTGTGTACTTGCATTTGCGTTCATGTTTCACTAATCTTTACCCTATGTTGTTTGTCTTTGGGTTCATCTCGCATCCCTGACTCACATGACTCCTAATGTTATATACCGGGGTTTCTGATTTTCGTCTAATGTGTGTTTATTCCCTTTAAATCAGTATTAGTTTGCCACTTTGAATCCTTGAATGATTGTGACTAGTACTTTACTGATTTTGTGTATTTTCCTTTAACCATGATACTTGCCTTAGAACTCTTTGCTGATTTTATGTATTTTCCTTTAACTGTGATACTTGCCTTAACACTCTTCACTGATTTTGTGAATTTCCTTACTTGTTGACATCTGCCTTAACTGATAACTGATTCCCTGCGATACTAGGGGATCTCTTACTGATTTTCAAAATGATACTCTGCCTTATTTTATGTGCAAGCATGTCGCCAATTGATTCTTACTTTCCTTAATTCATATGTTCTGTACTTGGTCCTAACCACACGCCTTATTCTTTACTACTCTATGTATGATTAAAATTAGTCTTTCAATTAGTCTCTTTCCTTATTTGTCACCCTGGTAGCCGTTTGAACTAGGACTCCCCAATTAAAGGGGAGTACTTACATTGATTGGGATTCGAATTGTATTTACTTCCATAATTATACTACACTTTACTTCTTACCTTATTTTTCTACTCGTTTCCAGAACTATAAATACTCTACTCTTTCATTAGCAAAACACACACACAGAGACACACATCACTGAATACTCTCAATTCTACATTCTCTTGTGCTCTTTTTCTCTTGCTCTTTTGCTCTATTGTTGTTCTCTGCTCTTGCCTCTTATTAGCCGGCTGTAAGCCAAGGCTAAAATTGTGTTATCACTTTATCTTTGCATCCTGCTCTTGCTCTTTACTGGTATATCCTAGTTTCAATTCAAAGCTCCAACAACAATGTGATTCTCTATTTGTTTCAGTTCTTACTATTTCTAGTTTGCTTCTATTTGTGGTTCTCTTGCGAAATCTGTAATTAAAATGTATTACTAGCATGTTATTATGTCTTCCCTTCCCTTTGGATTAGTATACCCCCTTTATGTGTGTTTCCAAGCATGACTTACATACTTATCCCAAATCCCTATCACCCCTCTATGTGGTTGTTCTTCATATCTGTGTTTTTTCCTATGACTGTCTGAAAGTGTTTGAGCTAGTCCTAGGCCTTCGCTGGGTTACAGTTTTGTCCTATGTGTCCCTAACCCCACTATCCCTATTTGTGTTTGTTGGACCTGCCTTGGTTATGTGGTCTTTGGCTGTGTATGAATCTATTTTTGGAGGTGCTGTGTCTAGGTTCTTGCTTATTACTTTATTCTCTTTTCAAAAAAAATGTTTTACTAAACAGACTCTCTTTGTTTTACGAAATGTTTTAAGTGAAATTCCTTTCAACACTGTCAAAACATTTTCGAACTCTCTTGCACTTCACTTAATTCCTAGATACTTAAGTTCCACCCCCTCAGTGTGAGCACTGCTTTGGGGACCTCCTGAGTACCCTCTGAACTCTGACACACTGAGGCTGGTATCTCCACACTGCACATGTTTAACTCCTGGTTACTAAGTCTGGGCGTGAGCATGGCCCAAGAGCCCTCGAGGTCCTTAGGGAACTTTGGCACACCCAAGCTATGAAAGGCTATTTTTGCAGTAAAGTTGGAGGATTTGGGCCTACTGAAGGCTCCCTATAGAATAACTTTTTATTTGTTTTTATTTCATTACTGTAATTCAGATACTACTGGTTTGTAATAATTTGTAAAATGAATGATTGGGGGCTGAATAGTGAATATGGGGGAGGGGTATGCATGTTTATTTCTATGGGTAGAAAACATGTTTATAGGTTTTTATTTACCTATTTGCGCAATAGATAACCTGCTTAGGACATGCATTTCATATGTTAGAAATCCTGTTTTAGGTCTTTTATTCTCAGCATATTATTGTACTCATTTCGTAATCTTAATTATTAACAAACTGTCATTACTGCATTGGCATAGTAGAGATCATGTTTTAGGAACTCTTCTATGCATTAGACATCCTGTTGCTTAGAGTTTTATACTTATCTGGATTGCAATTGTCAAAACGCCTATTAGCATGCTTAATCCAATAACACAAGTACTATGTGTATCCTTTCTTTTTAAATCAGAATCAAATATGCATGTCCACTCTTTAAGACAATCAGATAATGTATATGACGCCTAGGCAAACTTTAGGCCTAATAAGAATTGATTAATCATGTGGTTACCAGTTTAAGACTAATTAGCCTCTTTTAATTTTGAACTCTGCTGCTCCCATTCTTATTTTTGATTCTCTGAACTTCACTCTGTTTTACTAAACTGTCGCCCTACTTTGAAATGATCCCGAAATTGTGTATCTGTTCTACTATGTTTTCTACTAGGTTACCCTTTTCTGCCCAGAATCGTGCTATTATTTTCAAAATATATATCCTACGTCTCGTCAAGTTAATGTATCTCCATGCCTTTACTCTATTTACAAGGAATGTTTTAACGATTTTATCTATCTTTTCACTAACTCCTAAACTGATGTATACTTCTAAATCCTACTACTGTCCCAAGTCGTATTTCTGAAAACCGAGCATTTTTTCAAATCACTTAGTCTTAATTAAGCTTCTGCTTTCACTGAAAATTCACTGTTTTATTCAACATTCCGGCTTTTAAAACTCTTGTCTTTGAGACCTTAAATGTGTTTGAGATGTGCTAATTATGAGTTCACTTGTGGAGGGATCTGTGGGCCTCTATGTGCCTTTGTATGTTCCCCTTATGTGCAGTCCTATTTGTTATGTATGTCGCTTAGCATTTTTGCCTTTAAACTTAAGGGTTCAGCCTAGTCCCCACCACGTAGGAGTAGTGGTCCTAAATACCCTCCAGGACTTATAGGACGGGACGGGTAATAGCACGCAATAAGTATTCGTGACCAACTCACGCGTTTAATAACCTTTATGGGGTGGGAAGGGTAGAATATGGATATGATGACCACGCGATAACACCACGTGTATAAATGGTTACCGGGTGTTGTGTGGGGTGATCCATATTGATTATAAACCTAGGACCCCCCTTTCCCTTTATTTATTTTTTTCATTTATTGTTTAAATCTTTTCTTGAAACTTCTGCCCTCTTTATCTCTCCTCAAATTTCCATTTTACTTGCAATATTATGTGAATAATCCCTCTATTTGAACCCTTATTTGCTTACTTGTTGAGTGAAGTCACAATTGTAACATGGCCGGGAACCACACTAGTAGATCTTGGAGGGTGCCTAATACCTTCCCCTTCCCCTCGAGATAATTTTTAGCCCTTACCCAAACTCTGGTTTTCACACTCAAAAACCCTTTTTTTTGTGTCCTAATGCACTCAATCATTAGGTGGCGACTCTTCAAATTCCAAAACAAAACCCGAATCCCAAAAGGGAAAAGAGTTGTCCTCCCAAATGTCGTAAACCCGATTTCGCCTTTAAGAAGAAAAAGGGGGCATCGACAGAGCAGCGGTAACTTGCAAGCCAAAAGTTGTAATTCTCTGAACCTTGCCACCGTTGAGAGCGTAATCAAGACCGCCTCAGCGCTGGACCCTCCGCGTCCGCGTCTGATTTTTCGATGTTTGCGCCCTTTTTGACTATGCTTTGAACTTGTGCAGATTTCACTCCTTTTTGAGCTGGTTTTGACTCTCTTGTCTCTTTGACCAAACACTGCAAACAAGCACAACATGTTAGCTTTCGAGAATACTTGTACACACTTTTACTCCAAAACATAAGCAAAAAGGAGCATAAAATAGACTAGAATCCCTAGTTATCACGAGCCCCGACGGCAAAACATGTACGCATGTATCAACTATTTAAAGAAAGCATTCTTAGGGGTATGCATTCGAATCAGTTTATCGATAAATCGAGTCGATTATTTGTTATCGGTTTATCGATATTGGTTTATCGAGTTATCGATTTCGATTTCGATTTTGTCCTCTTCGGTTATCGGTTTATCGATAAACCGATAAGATATACTCCCTCCGTTCCAATTTATGTGAACCTGTTTGACTGGGCACGGAGTTTAAGAAAAATAAAGACTTTTTGAATTTGTGGTCCTAAACAAGTCAAAAAAGGGCCCAGAGTATTTGTGTGGTTATAAAAGCTTCTCATTAGGGTATAATTGTAAGTTTAAGCTAAATTGTTACCAAATTTAGAAAGGAGTAATTCTTTTTGGAATGGACCAAAAAGGAAATAGGTTCACATAAACTGGAACAGAGGGAGTACTAAAGACAATTTTTTTTACCCTTATTCTATAATACCCTTTCCTTTACCCTAAGTCTCTAACCCTATTATTTCCTCTACCACATTTAAGGAATGATCATATTTAAAGCTCAGGGGAATGAAGTTCAAATTAATGGAAAAACAGAATTAGCCGTGATGATGTATTTTGTTTTGTTTTTTTCATACCGTTGGAGTGTTGGTGGCATACATTTGATCCCTTACTTTAGTTTCGTTGCATCTGCTTGTTGACACAATTTTTATGTTATAAACGGTGTTCGTCTTATTTTAGCTTCTTTTTGTCCATATTAGTTAGGCGTGTTTATAGCAATATACTTTCCGTGGAATCCCGCAAATTTTCTTATTGGTGTAATCGATAACCGAATCGATATGCCCCAAAAATCGATAAATCAAAATCGAAAAAATCGAAACCTTATTGAAACGATAACGATAAGCATATGTACAAATTGATAATCGATAAGTAATTATCGATAAGGGTCAAAATCGAATCGATAAATCGAATGCACACCCTTAAGCATTCTGGTTACATCAAAGATACTTTGTGCCTCGTACGAGCTCTACACTTACAATCCTACGGGAAACGACTTAAGAGCCAAAACATAGAAGCACCCCGAATACTCAGGGACTGTCATCGAAAATCTGAAATCATAAGACCTCAAAGAGGCACCCCTTCGAAACAAAGGCCAAGGCCAATATTCTCGGGGACTAACTTCTCGAACAAGTTCGGAAAGTTATTGGGAAACAAGTCCAAGTAACATACCCGAAGGCTACGACCATACTAAAGACTACGGTCATATAAAGGCTACGACCAAATAATGCGGCTCGGAGACGTCCGACTTCCGCTATAAATTGAAGGCCTTCAAACACTTTGTAAAAACCGATTAAATCAGGCTACCCTCGGCAAAAGCAAAATACAAAGGGCTTCGACAAATTCAGCCCTAAAAAATTCCAAGGGTTTTGATAACATCGGCCCTCGGAAATACCTCAAGAGGTGTTTGATTATGTTTACACAAACAAATCACTAATAAGGTTCCAATATGTCAAACCTTCGAAAAACCTACAGGTGCAAGAAACGCATGCTAAGGCATAATTAAAATTTCACTAAGTCTTTTAAGCCGAGATGAAGGAAAAATTATCTAGCCATTCTAAGAGGCCAAGGGCCAACTTAAAGAGCCCAAGGGCCAACTTAAAAGAGCCTAAGGTCCGATATATAAGAGCCTAAGGGCCGACCTCGAAAGGCTTAAGGGCCAAAAACTTATAGTCCGAGACTCTGCTTTCATTTTGATCCAGACTCAAGGTTCACAATATCCCGAGCTCACAACACATCGATTTAAACTCAGCCTGAAAATTATTATTCCTACTGGTAAATATCTAGGGATTTATAATACCCCGAACCAATCCTCGGACTATTCATTCAAACGAAGTTTTCCATAAATAAAGGCAGTGTTGAATAAAGGCAATGTTAAAACCAGCACTAACCAAAGACGAGGTGAAAGTTCCCTTCGTACCTCTAAAAGATGATTACAGGAAATATTTACACAAGGGAGGCTTACAAGGAAACAAAATAAAGTAACCTAAAACTATTTTAGGGTCACATCCTTAGCAGCTACATCTTCAGGAGTCACATCTTCGGGAGCCTCGCCCTCGGGGGCTTCATCCCCGTCTCCTTCACTCTCAAAGACACTAGCTGATCATCTTCATCAGAAAGCAGAGCAGCCGCCTCTTCTTCCAAAATCTTCTCCGCTTCAATATCGGTTGAAAGGTCGAAGCCTCGAGCATGTATCTCCTCGAGGGTCATCCTCCGGGATTGTCGCCCAGCATGGTCAAGGGCACTTGATAACTTAGCCTCCGCCGTAGAAGAGATCTCCTTTGCTCGAGCATTAGCTGCTTCGGCATTGGCTCGATACGAGTTTATAATTATCGGAGCTTCAGATTTGGCCTTGACCAGCTCAGCAGCAGATCTGGCTTTAAGTTCCTCGATTTCGAGGCCTCGAGCTAGGCTCTCATCCTTCGCACCTCGAAGCTGGCGTTCGAACGAAGCTAATTACTCTTTTAATGTTTCCTTCTCAGAGGCGAGATCGTCCATACCCTGCCCCCACCTCAGGGTCTCGACTTCTTTCATCTTAAGCTCCTCCCGGAGCTGCGCCTCCAAATCGGCCTTATGATGGAACTGCAAAACTAAAAGTGTCAGCCTCCAAAACAAAACAAGTACGTAACAGACCCTCGGGAGCCATATTACCTTCTCAACATACTCGGCTCGACCTTGGCATGCCTGCGTCAACTCGACTCGAAGCTCATAGATCTCCACCTCTTTTTTAGCATAGAGGGCTTTGACGGCGTCCCTCTCCTGCAAAGTCTTCTTAAGTTCAGCCTCGCATCGAGCATCGGTTCGAGACTTGGAAAATGCCCTTTTATGGAGCACCACAGCCTTCATAAAAAAGCAGGAAAGATAGATTCAGAACAGATAAAACAAAGGCATAGGCATAAAAACAGAAAACTCACTTGTTTAAAGAGTCTACGAGCCTCATCAAAAATGAAAGAAGCATCGGGTTCGGGGCCATCTTCGAGCCCCACGAGACATTCTTGAAAGATGGCATGCCCTTCATGGCTTGCTTCCACTTCAGAAGACCTCATATTCAGAGCCTCTTGGATTTGTCCCTCGGAGAACTCAGGGCTAGGAGGTGAATCATCCACGTTGATTACCCCGAGTGACCCACTCAGGCATTTTATTTTATTTGAAGAGGCTCGGGGTCAGGTCACTCGGCCTTGCCCTCATAATGATCTCCTAAGCAAGGCGCCTTCTTTCTGGATGATGGTTCGGGAACTTTGTTTGAACTCCCTTCGGAGATTTCTTCGGCTTTGGAATGAGCCACATCAACCGCTGCTGGTTCGATGGGTTTTGAAGCATCAGCATTGTTTCTTTTATGGGTTACCAGCAGGCAGTCATCATCTTCTTCTTCCTCCTGATCTCGAAGACGTTGGGCCATTTCCAGAGATAAGGCCGTTGTATCGGCCTTAGGCCTTCGAGCCACACTTTTCTTTGGCTTCGGGGGATTTTCATATGACTCTCTCCTTCTTTTTCTTTCGGAACCTCCATCTCACCAGCTGGGTCGGCCTCAAATCAACGGCGTCTCCAAGACCTACATGAAGCCGAGATCAGTATCCCGTAACAGAAACACTGGAAGGCAAACAAGAGAACTCACCATGGTTTTTGGCCTCCCATCGACCCTTGGCCAGATCTTGCCAGCAGCGCTCCGATTAAGAGGAGGTAGAGGCCAGCTTTCGGACCCAACCCTTGAGGTCCAGGACCCCACCAGGAAACCAAGCGGCAGCTGCACCATCATAAAGAGATTAGACCAATGAAAAATATAAAGCCGGGGAAAAGAAAAGGAAGCAGGGTATAAACCTGCTGCATACTCACGTTTCATGTTCCACTCCTCGGGGAACGACATATAATTAGCGAATTAGATCGGAGGTCCTCACTCGGACAAATCGGCTCATCCACCTGCAGTCTTTGTCCTCGTCAATACTAGAGAAGAGAGATTTTAAATATCGGCGTTGCAATTTTATCAAGCCCCCACGATAAAGTCGGGGAATGTACAATCTGATCAGATGATCGAGGTAAAAGAAATCCCCTCGATTTGGTTCGAAAATAACCTGATTAAGTAAACAATTTGCCAGAATGAGGGGTAGATCTGGCCGAGCGTCACTCGGTATCGTTGGCAAAAGTCGAGGATAACTAGATCTATGGGACCCTGTGCCGGAATTGCAGGGCCCAACGTAAACGGGTAAGTATATACGCTCAAGTACCCCGCTTTATATGTGGTGATATCCTCCTCAGAGGAAGGAATCACTATTTCTTTATTGTCCCATTTGCAATTCTCCTTTACTTGCTTGAGATCGGCCTTGGTCACCAAACAAACATATCGAGACATAGGCTCGTATCGGCCTGGTGTCGAAACAAGTTTTTCGATTTTGAAATCGGATGTTATCTCACATGGCGGGGAGATGCATTCCTCGATACGAGGTGGCACTACCGGTTTACTCTTGGTCGATCGAGAAGATGAAGGAGCTTTTTCCTTTTGAGGAATAGATTTAGAAGTTTTAGCCATCACTATGCGGTAGATCCAAGAAGATGAAGAATATTGTTAGTAAAGAGAAGGGAGAGCTCAAGGAAATTGAAAAGGCTAAACGAGACTTTGAAAACAATGTGGGAATAAAGTTTGTAAGGTTGTGGGATCAATCTGTTTATAAAAGTCAGTTAAGCGTACTGAGGAAGCCAAAAGGCCGACCGTCAGCCGCCTCCAATTAGTGATTCTGGGAATCATACAAAAAGCAACTTTTCAGTCATTTCAACCGCTTATGTCATGATATTGGCATCGGGAATTAATTTGTCAAAAATCATAAAGGGCAGCCTACAAGTCGAGTTCGAGCAAACACTCACTCGACTATTAAGCCAAGGGCTACCCAAGTTTGAGCGAATTCTCACTCGGGGACTATCTATAAAGCCTAGGGCTAATTTTATTTCGAGTTCAAGAAAACACCCACTCGACTATTAAGCCCAAGGGCTACCCGAGTTCGAGCGAATTCTCACTCGGGGACTATCTATAAAGCCTAAGGGCTAACTTTATTTCGAGTTCGAGCAAACACTCACTCGATTATTAAGCCCAAGGGCTACCCGAGTTCGAGCGAATTCTTACTCGGGGACTATCTATCAAGGCCAAGGGCTAACTTTATTTCGAGTTCGAACAAACACTCGCTCGACTACTAAGCCCAAGGGATATCCGAGTTCGAGTAAATTCTCACTCGGGGACTACGAAAAGATTTAAAGATTAACTTCATTTCGAGATGTTGCTATCACCCAACTCGAGCTCGGGGATCATGATGTTCAGGGTTCACATTTAAGCTCAACTCGAAGATTAACGAGAACCTCGAGGGGTACTATATTAAAAACCTAAGGGTTTATTATGTTTTGAGCTCGATATTTGGGCTAGCTATTGAAACCATCCCATCAAAGTCTTTTACAGATAAAGATAGAGCAGAATTCAACACGAACCAGAAGGGATACAAAAGGATCCTTTTTTGCTTCCAAGAAATATTTACAAATTACAGCTACGACACACAAGAAGGATGCTTACACAAGAGCAAAAAAAACAAAAGCCAAAGAACCTAATCCACTTTAAAGACTATGACCTCGAAAGCATCGTCTTTCCTCGAAGGCATCATTCCAGATCTCTGGGAACGTATATATGGGGCAGTTTGCCTCAATAAAGGTAATTATATCTCCACCAGCCGAGATCGAGCATTCCGATGAAGTTTTGGGCCACAATACATCAAGAAAGAACAAGCAAAAGGAAGAGGCCAAAAAGGGGTGCAAGATGCACAAGCAACAGTCCAAGAGTGGTCACCCCTGAACTCTGTTCCGGTGTGGGATGCAAAAGTTAGTAGATGATAGTGCCACCTCATTCCATGGAAAGCAAAGAGAATGAAGCGCCACACCAGGTTGAAGATAAAAGGAGATGAGCAGCAGTGTAAGGTCCGCATATCTTCTGATACGAAAGGGATCCGGTGCCTTTCTCCCGTTGTCTCGAGCCGAAGTTTTGAAAAAGGAAGCCTTGGCGTAACTGGTAAAGTCGCTACCATGTGACCTTGTGGCCACCGGTTTGAACCATGGAAATAGGTGATTAGAGGAAGAGGTAAAGAAGGGAAAGGACTAAAGGTAGATGAACAAGGAATAAGTGTAGTTATCGTCCAGCAAAGTAACCTCCCATTTATAGAAAGCCGACGACGGAACCGGTGCCGCAAATGGCCGACAAAGGCTGAAACGTATTTGACGTTCTGGGGAAGCACACTGACATGACATTCCGCTCACTTCAAACGCCTACGTCACAGTCATGATGTCATCACAAGTGGTTTGGGAGAATCAAGGTTCAAATCGCTTCATATCATTTTATTCTAAGAAACGCGGGGACTATCTGTATACAGTCAAAATCAGGGAGCGCGATTTCGAGGTCTTAAATTGGGCTATGAGTCCGAGTCCCGGCAAATCGAGATGGAGGTCGGACCCATCTGAGGGACACATACCTTAAGGAAGCTGATCGAAGGCCTGGCACGACCTACATCGAGGGCAGCATAATCTCGAAGTCAATCAAGAAAGAGCGGGAATTTCTCAAGGGCACGTGGATCAGGGCATAAATTAAAGGATGAGATTTTTACGAAATGGTGCAGGTCCGTACTAGGTTGTTATACACCTGTACCAATAAAATTCTTTACTACAGTTGGGAATGTACTATATTGGGGTTTTCTCCTCCTATATAAAGGGGACCCCAATCATTTTGTAAGGATTATCTAATATTATTCATTGCAATAGAACATTCTGCTCTTCTTGTTTAACTTGTTCCACAATTATTCTTCAGCTTTATTGTCTTTACTTTATTGCTCATACTTTATTGTTCTTAGCTGATGTCACGACCCGGATTTCCCACCATCGGGATCGTGATGGCGCATACTCGTGGTAGCTAGGCAAGCCAACTTATTTACCTTTCATTAATGAATAAATCTGTTAACAATCCATAGCATCAATAAGAAACATGGAATTTAATAATAATAATAATAATAGCGGAAGTCTAATTTATAAGTCTGAATCAAAACGCGGAATTAGTTAACAATAGCCTCTACCCAAGATTTGGTGTCACGTTACTCACAAACTACTAAGAATAAACTAAATACAAAGGTCTGGAAGAAATATAACAGCTGTCTGTCTCGAAAACAATGAGGCAACAGTCAAAAGGAAACATAAAGAAGAGACGGCGGGCCTGCGGACGCCTGCAAGGCTACCTCAGTCTCGTGAATAGGAAAGTCTGCTCCCGAACTACTGCTGCTGCTGCTGCTCCTCAAAACCTGGACCTGTGCAAAAATGCACAGAAGTGTAGCATCAGCACAACCGACCCCATGTGCTGGTAAGTGTCTAGCCTAACCCCGGCGAAGTAGTGGCGAGGCTAGACTGGACATCACATAAACCTGTGCAGTTCTAAATATACAGCGGAAATCGAATACCAAGTAATTAACAACATGGGAGGGGAAACATGCTAAGGGGAGATACAATATTAACAACAATCCAGAGTAACAACTAAAACAGCTTAGGTTCACAATGAACAAGGAATCAATACTCAAATACAAACACATAGCCTCAATAACTGTTGCGGCGTGCAACCCGCACCATAATTACTATTGTTGCGGCGTGCAACCCGCTCCACAAATACCACTGTTGCGGCGTGCAACCCGATCCATATCATTTATCATGTATCATTGTTGCGGCGCGCAACCCGATCCTCACCTTTTAGTGTTGCGGCGTGCAACCTGATCCTCACCTTTTACTGTTGCGGCGTGCAACCCGATCCTCAATATCATTGTTGCGGCGTGCAACCCGATCCTTAATATTATTTAACAGTCCGACTCCCCAAACAACAGTCACAATTAAGGGGCATAAAAAAAAGTAAATATTTGACAAACATCCCGGCAAGGGAAAGAATCCAACAAGTTCAACCAAACGTCCCGGCAAGGGAATAATCAACAACGCTTTCTCTTTCTTACTTTTCTTATCTCCCGATATCACTGGAGCCTAAGCTCCAAGAAATTTCTTATCTCATATTCCGTCACAAACAATAATATAACGACTTCCCAGTAAGGGAACAAAACATCATCTCAAATATTCCGGCAAGGGGATTACTATAACCACATTAGTTCCAACATTTAACCACCACGGCTATAACCAACCTATTACCACACTTAACCATCTCAGCTATATCTAACCGATTACCTCACCTAAACACCCCATTGATAACTAGCCTATTACGTTACTTAACCACCTCAGCTATAACTATAGTCATCCCACGACACAAGGAAACATTAACCTAAGCGATCCTAGTATCCGTCAAGAACACAATGCAGAGGAATCACAACCCAACAATAGCCCGTCAAGAGGGCAACATAATGATCTCTTCTCTTCACAACTCGAGTAAATGCTCTAGAGGTTCAATTATCACTTGTGCTGTCACAATTCGTTCTACAACTGGAGCCGACGCTCCTCAATGAAACAAGTCATTTCATATACTTTCAATATTCATATCACAATTCGAGCCAATGCTCCTAGGAATCAAATTATCATATCACCATTCACATGTTATTCACAACATATAGAAATACTCCAATAAACATGGAATTCACAATCAGTTCACGATAATCACATTATAAGGACTCACGGTCATGCTAGACACCAATGTATAGATACTCGTCACCATGCCTATACATCGTACTCGATCACATAGCAATTAGCAACAAGACTCGATTCCTATTCCCTCAAGTTAGGGTTAAACCAAACACTTACCTCAAAGCCTTGAAATTCACTTAATCCTCAACTATCGCTTTACCTCGCGGTTCCACCTCCAATTCGCTCGAATCTAATCATAAATTGCTCAATTACTTTAATAAACACTATATGAATCAATTGAATGCATAAAAATGAGTTTCCCAAGTTTTTCCCAAAAAATTCAAAATCGCCCCGGGCCCACGTGGTCAAAACTCGAGGTTCGAACAAAAATCTGGTTACCCATTCCCCCACGAGTTCAAATATATAATTTATTTTGAAATCGGACCTCAAATCGAGGTCCAACTCCCCAATTTATAGAAAACCTAGGTTCTACCCAAAAATCCCAATTTCACCCATGAAAATCTTTGATTTCAAGTGGAAAACATGTTTAATGATGTTAAAGATTGAAAGAATTGAGTAAAAATCAACTTACAAGTGATTTGGGATGAAGTTTGCTCTTAAAAATTCGCCTATGGTGTTTGGGTTTTGAAAGAATGGTGAAAAGTGGTGAAAATTTGACTAAGTATAAAATTTGCTGGGCCTCGGATATGGGAAATGCGAAGGTAAGTTCGCATTTGCGAACATCACATGCTTGGGAATTGCGACCACAGGGATCGCATTTGCGAACTCAGGTCTGGAGGCCAGGCTTCGCATTTGCGAAAATGCCATCACATTTGCGATCACTGGCCTCTCGCATTTGCGAGCAAAATTCTCGCATTTGCGACCTGTGCGTAATTGCCCAGACCTCGCAATTGCGACTGGAAGCTCGCATTTGCGAGCTCGCAATTGCGAGTCTCCCTTTCGCATTTGCGAAAACCACAGAAGCCAACATACCAGATTTTTAAAAAAATGAGAAATGCAATCCGATGCCTATCCAAAACTCACTCGAGCCCTCGGGGCTCTAAACCAATTATGCACACAACCTCAAAAACATCCTACGGACTTATCCCTGCGATCAAATCGCCAAAATAACATCATATACATCGAATCAAGCCTCAAAACTCATGATTTTTCATTATAACTTCATAAACTTCAAACTTTATATATATAGGTCCGAAACACGTCAAACGACGTCCGATTTCGACCAAACGTCACAGAAAGCGCTTAAACAATATATAAGACTTGTACCGGGCGTCAGAACCAAAATACGAGCCCGATACCACAGCCTTTTAATAAATTTTCATTTCCGTTTTCCTTAACAATTTCAGAAAAATAATTTAACAGAAAAATTCTTTCCTCAGGCTCTAGGCCTCAGAATTCGACTCCGGGCACATGCCCGAGTCCCATATTTTTCACCTTCCGGGCCCGTCCAATCTCGGGTCCGGGTCCGTTTACCAAAAATGTCGACCAATGTCAACTTTAATCATATTAATATCAAAATTCTTCAAATTTTTCACAGAATTCATATATTTCAACATAAAAGCTTTCCGGCTACGCGCCCAGACCGTGCACGCAAATCGAGGCAAGTAAAAAAAATGAGGTTTCTAAGGCCTCGAAAGCACGGAATGGATGAGGAAATAGGTGATGATCCTTTGGGTCGTCACAGCTGACCTCGAGGTCCCTGGGATAACCGAGCTCGAGGCCCCTATTGCTCCAGCAACACTGATTTGGTTCACTTTTTCTTCTTACTTAAGCTTAATATTACTTATACAATCACTAGTATTAGAATATATCACATATCTTTAAAACCACAAATTATCTTTAATTTTTACTCACATTTTTCGAGGTAAACAACTTGAATGACTGTGCTTCCAGGGATTTGCGTTTGCACAGGAAAAGGTGAGGAGAGGTGGGGGCTAGGAAACCAGATATAGCGAGAAGATGAGCTGGGTTTAGTTCTTAAGAGAGAAAGAAAAAAAATACCCATTTTAAAAATGAGTTGTCGATGTATTGTTTAAGGGTATTTAAGGTAAAGTAAAGATATATATATATATATATATATATATATATATATATATGGATAAGGAGATAGTTATTCGGAATCAAAGAGCTCTGGATACATAAGTAATATCAATTTGGATGAAAATCTTGAAAAGAGAAATGAATGGTATGGAAAAGAGGATAAATAACGTATATTGGGGGAGTTCACTTATGTTTCTTTAGTATATTTTATTTATACATATGGGTTTTAGGTTGGGTGGGGTACGTCGTACTTTAATTGCTTCAATATTTATTAGATTGAAAATACAAAATAAAAAATATGGAGTAGAAAAATTTTGCATTGAAAAGTTGAATTTTTCATCATTGTGACTTTTGTGTAAGCATTGAAAGTCTTGTGATTTTTGTGTAAGCATTGAAAGTCTTGTGATTTTTGTGTAAGAAAATATAATTATGTGACTTTGAAAGGAAAAATTTGTAGTATTGACCATTTGTGAAATTTACCCCTGGTCTCCAGACTTCTTTAAATATTTTATTTATATCTCTCCCCTAAAATGATCTCGTCAATATCAATTGGTAAACCATCATAATAATTGGTGCGCCAGCACCTATTTTCTCTAAAATCGGATTACAACCAATTGCATAGTTGTATAGATTCGCCTTAAGCGACCAATCTAATAGAACCCATAGCAGTTTCAGATGGCTAAAAAAAGAACGAGCTCTACTAGTAGCATAACTTACAAACACACAACACCAAAAATACAAAAGTTAAATAGTCACAAGTAAGCTGGTTTTTCACCACATTATTTTATGGGATAACCGAGCGTAGATTATTCTTTATGCTCAATCTTGCACTCATAATGCCAGACACTTTCGCTCATACATATATAAAGAAGCTTCACACTCATCCGAGGAAATATTCAAGCATGCTATTGGTAGTTTCTACGATCTATGACTACGAATATAGTTAACAAAGAGGTATTTAAGTTGCTCTTTTTTTTAGGCTTGCTGCGGAGAGCATATATTCTCATACTAATTTCTACTCTACCTTCGCAGAGTTCATTCTCCAGGGAGCTCCATGTAAATTACTCTGGCAAACAAAAGTATTAGGTTATTGGGAAAAAATTAATATACTTCTAATGTCGAATCAGGATCAACTATATGATCTTATTGATCACCATCCTCTCTTTTAGGTTCCATTTTGGGCCCTTACCTTGTTCAAGAGAAAGCGAGGACGTTCTTTTAGCTATCGATCCAAACAAAAGAGATTAACCTCTTGATTGATCGATCAATTTGATCGGAGTATGAAGGAGTTGATTTTCTCTTTGCATGTCACTTTCATCTTGAAGTAGCATACTGTCGTATTAGAGTTCTATTATATTTACTTAAACTTATTGTTCCTTCCTATTTTTATCGTATTAGCTGTCTTTTAGCAACCATATTACCCAGACATTATAGTGTCCTCTGACTCGTTTTGACAAAGTTATGATTAACACATCATTAATGATAAGCTTAAAGTATCACAAGTGTGAATCCACTAGACTCAAAGCATCCAAGGAGAGAAAGACCTGAAGGTCGGATGCCAAACTCTTCAACCTCCACACAAAGGTCAAAAATCACAAGCGAAGCACACATTAGTTAACAAAGTTACCAATTCGATCACAATAAGTCACACAAACGACGTGGTAGTAGTCGATAAAGTCACTCTTTTATACCTGGATTTGAAAAATAAACTGTATATCCAGATATTACAAGAATTGCTATTAACGATTAAATATGATTTCATATGTAATTTTAAAGGTATTAAATTAAACTCGAACTTGTAAGAATTTTACCTCTTTATCGTCCTGCAATTTCATCTTTAATAAAATTTCATAGAAATCTGATTTCTTCAAATTCAAGCAACTTGTGAAAATCCTATCTTTTTTCACATAACCATTCTAGTTGCACACACGCGCCATTTAAGAGCAGTAGAGATCCAATACTTAAGGTTTTTAAATGGCGCGTGGGAGGTTTGTACGCGGCGTTTGGACGGCAAAAAAAGAAAAAAAGAAAGTTAGCACGACGCATCCAACCTCCCACTTCTCCTATACCTTTTACACGGTACAAATCAAAATTAATCACCTAATTATCGAAAAATAGAACCAAAATTACCTCACAAACCACAACACAGGGAGAAAAATCCCATTTTTTATTAAATATACTGCAGTATACAACCTGCATATATTGTTGTTTAATCAAATCAAACGCCAAACCCAGGAAAAGATATTGATACTATCGATCTATTGACAGCTAATCATAAATCTTTGAGAAATAGTCTAAACATTTATGAATTAAAAGATAGTGGTGGGAGATGATTGGATGGAGGGTAAGCAGAGTTTGATGCATAGAAGAGAAGAAGGGGGTGATGGCAAGAGCAGAAGCCAAATGGTGTTCGTACAAACGAACCACGATTGTTGTTTGTTCAATTAACATTTTTGTTGCTCTCTATGTGCTTCACTCTTACACTTCAGTATACATGTACACTACTCGCAATGATACCCAAAGGGGTAAGTCCTTATTTATGCCTTTTCTTGATTTTACCCATTTGGGGATTCTGTTTCTTTTCTTTGAAAATAAATGCTATTATGTGTATACAGCTTTTAGGTATACCCCAGATCAGGTTAGGAAAATGGACGAATCGAATCGAATAAGAAAACGACTAGAACCTGTGCAGCTTATTAAACTAGTAAGTCCCTTTTCTGATGTTGGATATTTTAGTTGTTTTTTTTCCTGAGCTTTAAGGCTATGGGCTTGATGAGGGATGTTTGTTTTTATGGTGAAGATAAAGGGATTAAAGGAAGAATTTTTCATTGATGAAAAGGTGGTGCAAGTGCCACAGCAAATTAAACAGAAGATAGCTGATGAAATACTAGCAACTTTGAGAGGTGTCAATGCCGGTGACAATGCAACAGCACAACGAGGTGATTATGCCTTCAGTTTCAGAGTAAATTGATCGATATTGGGCTATATTTGTTACTAAAGCTGCATTGTTGAATCTTTTCATAGGATGTCCTTCTTGTTGTTCATTCTGTAGCCTAGATAATTGTGGACTTCCTATTATCGTGTCTTTTTCGTAATATTGCAAGATCTGGTAATAGTTGATCTATGCTACATTGGGCATATAGAAGTCTCAGGTACATGTAGAAGGCTGAGACAGTACAAGTACTTCATTCCTTTTTGTGCCCATGAGATGTCACTATATAACTGAGCAAGTGGGACAAGGTGGATGAGACTTGGATAATATTTTTTCATAATCCACATTGATTTCATCGATAATATTATCAATATGGTGTGAAAAATATTTACAGTAGGGTGCAAGGCTTAACCTCATTCATCTAACAAGCCTGTCCAACTCTCTATACAAGAGGGTATCTTCCTTCTTTGCCAAAAGTATAAATGAGACTTTTTGCTGAACTAGGAAATGTCATGTTGGTTGAAGATTCGGATAAGAATGACAAGGCCAATGCTCATCAATCAAACTGAAGATCTATACAATTTATTTGCTATTTATTTGGAATGGTCTCTGAGGTGTTTTCTTTGGAAAATGATTGATGAGGCAAAAAATCATTTAGACCTACTTTTGAAGGTAGTTTGCTAAAGCATAATTGGAGTGGGTCCCAGAAGACTTGATATTCGGAGCGAAAAAAAGGTTTAGACTTGTTTGACCGGACATATTCTTGGGACAAGTACATTCGGCATTGGCAAACTTTGATATCTCTTTAATAGGGATCCTATTTATTTGAATTCAAACCTTAAAAAGGGAAGTGCTAACTTTACCCGAATGAGTTTCTGCAGTCATTTAACTTTTTAAAAATGGTCGCTGCAGTTATTTCTTAGTCATTTTTTATGGTCCAAGCACCCAGTTATTGGCAGTTATGCGAGCTGCAATATCAAGATGAGATCCGTAGGTCTTCGTTTATTTTTCACTCTTTAACCAAAACCACAATTGAATTGGACCAAATTGCTCAAGTTTTGTTGTTCTTTGCTCTTGGTAAAAAGACAATATATTAATTCGTAAATTAAGTTGTAAAGTTATCTATGCTTGTGCTCCAAACTTTTAGTGTTCTGTTTTCGTGTTGGTCTCCAAGTGCTGGTCTTTTTGTTTTTTCTTTTTGTCCTCTCCCGTGGTAAGTGGTCCCGGTGTCTTTTTTTTTCATATGTAGGATATGTTGTGGCTATATTTGTAAGTGAAAGGTCATGGATAAATGAATGTGAACTTGCGTATTGTGCTTTCCTTCTTTTTTAAATAGGATGCTTAACATAGGAAGTAACCTCATCTTAGGATGTTATTCCTTTATTACTTATCAATAGAGATAGAAAAGGATGTCATTTCCTGATTCGTGGGTGCTTCTAGGTATAATACCTAAATTTGGCTTATCTCAGTTTCTAGTCCTCTCATCTTAGTGCTGCACAGTTCTTACCAAATGAACAGTGTTAGTGAATCAATTGCTGTATCAACAAGCTGGAAATTGAGAAAGGTGACTTTAGAATACAGAAGTTCCAGAATTTGTGCTCACGTACTTTCTTTTTTATTGAGTATAATGTTACATTTAAAGTTCCATTTATGTTCATAGTGCTTAGGCGGTCCCAAGTTCGGATAAAGGAGAGTTGCAGTAGGTTGAAAACTAGCATAAAATTAGCCTAATTATGAAGAACCCTCTTTTTAACACATTTTTGGGGAGGTGCTCTTCTAGGCATTCCCTACACAACAGCCCAGGTATAGTGTTAGATGGATAGGCGGTTCTTCTATCACATCACAACTGGATGTGGGGGAGTGTAAACTATAATGGACCTGAATAGCTGACAAAAATTGATTTGAGATTGAGGATTAGTTGTTGATTGATTGGTAAAGTTATGTTTGGAAACAAGGAAAAGGGAGACGAAGAAAGGTAAGTTTCTAAGATTTCAATTATTTGTTTGGCTTGTATGAAAAACGTGACAAGAAGTATGAAATAGGGAAGCCGGTTTCCTGTTGCGCCAGAAAGAAAAGAAGAAATGTTCTTGATTTTGACTTCTATATTTCTATTTCTATCTATTATTTTCCCTTTCTTTCTTTTCCTTCCCATAAAAAAAAGATCCAAAATTTGTTGTGCCAATAGCCTCTGAGGTTGATGACAAGATAAAAAGGAAGACATACAGAAAATTAACTGATTTGCATCAACAAAATAACACTTTCTAGGTGCTACTACTCTTTAGGCTTGAAATTGGTCTTGATCAATGCATTTGGGAGATAACGAGGAAGGACAGATGAGCATTTGGATGATAATGGTGATAATAACATAAAAAATAGTCAAATGATCTTATTTTCTCTTTCTTCTTGTGAATTTTGATTGTTAATTTATGATGTCTGTAGGACGAAGTTGTATATCCATGCTCACGAGAATAATATGTATATTTTGTTTGACAAAAATGCAGACCTATTGGAATATAGACTTTAGACGAAGACTCTATACAATAGTAGGAGTTACTTATGCGTAGAAAAATAATTTAAATATTTGGTTTGAAGTGGTCCATGAAATTGAACATCAATTTAATACAGCTCTTGGACATCTTACCATCCCCAACTTGATCTTGACTCTCCCATGTGATTCCTTTTGCATCATGAAAAGATGTGCGAAAAGATTGAGAAGCCTGACAACCATTTTCTTCCCATGACATATAATTATGATTTTGAATGTCTCGTTAGTCGACCTTCATTACTAGTTTGTCATTACATCTTTCATCTATTTATTTATTGTTTATTCTATATATTCAAAACTCTTTGACCTTGTTTACTTTGCCTTTCAATAATCTAGGAGTGTCTTGAGGTAATAATCCTAGATTAATAATGTTCTCAGATCTCCTAGTAAAAAGTATCTGAGGGGTTGGATAATTTTATTAGGTCCATGATCTCTGAGTTATCCTCATTTAAATTTGTCTCGCTGCCACGATCCTTTACGTGTAGTTCTTGTTCAAAATTCCTAATGGTACCTCCCTTAGGGAGAGTGTGGCATGGAGAAATTGAGAAGCATCTGTGATCTTTCTCGTATTGGGGCGGTGAAGTTGAAAGATCATCTCCATGTTGGGATGTAGGGATTCATCTGAAATGGAAGAGGCGATTGTGTTTCTGTAATTTGGTTGCTAGAAGCATTTCTTTGTTTGAAAGTGATCGTGCTAGTTTTCTTTCTCCTCTTTTTCTAAAAAAAAATAAAGAAAGAAAGATGTGATTGTGCAAGTTCTCTGTGATACTTAATTCTTTCAATGCATAAGGTGATAGAAGGAATTACAGTTATCTGGTTTTCTGATTTCAGGCTGGTATTATCTACCCTTCTTTTATCACTCCCGATTTTAAAGAGGCGTTGACCACTTGATTTGCTTTAGAGAGAATGGTTTCATACACAACTCTATCTCTTGCAGCTCGACAATACATCATTTTTTCTTTTGATAAGTATCACCCGTGCTTATGCATAATGCTCCAATTCGTCTCATCTCTATCTTCACTTTTCACCTTTTGATAACTTGAATGTTGGAGAAACTAATGATCTCAACCCAACTTTGGCTTGCTTGATGAACGAATCCCTTTTGTAACTCAATTTTTTTTTATTTGGTTCCTTGTAAGTTTCTCTTCTGTTACCTTGCTCCTTGTATAGTCCAAGCGCTTCTTTAAAGTAGGCTAACACAACAACAACAACAACAACAAACCCAATATAATCCCACAAGTGGGGTCTGGGGAGGCTAGTGTGTACGCATCCCTTACCTCTACATTTAAGAAGGCAGAGGGGTTGTTTCCGTTAGACCCTCGGCTTAGGAAAGCTAAAAGGAAAGGCAACAACAAGCAAACCAATCAGAAAACCGAAGCGAAAATACAAAACTAACAGTAGGTAATGCAATCAGAAAACCAAAACGAAAGCAAACAACAAGTAATAACAGAAGTCAAGGAGTACGAAAATACACAAATTACACTAAGTAATATACTAAAGCTACTGTTACAAACAAGGACAACGCTCAGTTACTTAACTCTTTACCTTTATTCTCAACCTACATACCTCCTATCCATGGTCATGTCATCAGTAAGCTGGAGCAATTCCATATCTTGCCTAATCACCTCTCCCCAATTCGGCCTGCCTCTACCTCTCCTTAAGCCCTTCAAGGCCAACCTCTCACACCTGCTCACCAGTGCATTTTTGACTCTCCTCTTCACATGCTCGAACCATCTAAATCTTGCCTCTCGCATCTTGTCCTCCCCCTTGTCCCGAATAACTTCATTTCTAATTCTATCTAACCTGGTATGGCCGCACATCCATCTCAACATCCTTCTTTCAGCCACCTTCATCTTCGAGATATGGGAGTTCTTGACTAGCCAACTTCGTCCCATACAACATAGTCTTAGTCGGTCTGACCACCGCACTATGGAACTTACCTTTAAATTTTGTTGGCACATTCTTATCACACAAAACACCGAAAGCGAGCCTCTATTTCATCCACGCCGCCCCAAATACAATGTGTGACATCCTCGTCGATCTCCCTATTCCTTTGTATAACTGACCCAAGGTGCTTGAAACTTTCTCTCCTACGGTTGACTTGTGAATCAAGGCTCATGTCTTCGTCCACTACCTGAGTCGCACCACTGAACTTGCACTCCAAGTATTGGTCCTGCTCAACTTGAAACTTTTAGACTCCAGGGTCTGCCTCCAAACCTCTAACCTCTTGTTAACACCGCATCACCTCTTCTCAATCAGTACAATGTCATCTGCAAAAAACATGGACCACGACACCTCCCCTGGAATGTGGCGTGTCAGTGCGTCGATCGCCAGGGCAAATAAAAATGGGCTGAGGTCTGACCCCTGGTGCAACCCCATCACAACTGTTCCCCTTCCGCTGTCCTCAATCGAGTCTTAGCTCCATCATGCATGTCCTTAATAGCGCTAATGTATACAACATGAACACCTCTAACCTCCCAACATCTCCACAGAACTTCCCTTGGCACTTTATTGTAAGCCTTCTCTAAGTCGATGAACACCATATGTAAATCTCTCTTCCTCTCTAATTCGATGAACACCATAACACGAACCTTTTTTTTTTGATAAGGTAAATTGTATTAATCAAAAGGGAGAGAACTCCTGTATACAGGAAGTATACCAACACGAGATAATTAAATTGGCTTTGTGATATCTTTACATGTTATATTGAATCCAAATCTTGAACTTTATTCTCTTAAGCTCTGTTTCTTTTTTAGGTTGTGGCCACCCAACATTGACTACAAATCCAGATTCTTAACCTAACATCCTATCTTGAATCAAGAAAATTATTTTCATTTGCTACACAATCATAGACATTCTCCTCAAACCATGGCTTCCTTGGCACGATTCCTCTTCTCTTTGTGATCACCAAGGGTGGACTTTGTCAAATTGGAGGCAAATTCTTCTAAGATTCCTTACTTGTATTTGTTGTCCACCAGTTTCACCGCATCATTTTTCTTGACAAGATTCAACATAGACTCCACACCTTCACTACATTTATGTGTCGGCAACACCAATCAGACGATCCTTATAACATAGTTGATACCATGTGAACATAGAGAGAAGGGAGTCTTATTTTTATTTTGAGAATGGTAACAAGAGAAGGGAGTCTTATTATTTTGGTTAAATACATAAATTTTTTTTTTTTGGTATCCGAGAAATCCAACAAAGGCTAGTGGTGCATGGTTCGAAACTCGATGGACAATAGGCCCACCCCTATACCCTAAAAAAGGGGCTATATATATGGGAGTTTCCTTGAGGGATATAAAACATGGGGTTACGCTATGCATTAGAGCTCTGACTTGGGAATTGTGCCTGTAGCCTTTTTCTATACTTTTAGCTCATCTTTCCGAGGCTTTTCGAACTTATTCTCTTTTAACATGGGTGATAAGTTAATCCTCATTAGCGGTGATTAATCTTTTGAAGGTGCAAATATTAGTGATGATCGAGTCAGATGGTTTTATATCACCGGATGCAGCAGACGTTTTACAAGCACAATAAAGGTTGACGAAAGCAACCTCCGGTGGATATGTTCAGTCCTATACCAAGCATCTAAGGGGACAAGGGATATATACAGAAGATGGGGAAGGAAAGAACAAGTATATCTCTCCAAGGTATATGAAAACTAGAACATCTACGGGCGCTTTCTGAGGGTGGAAACTTGGCTGGGAGATCGGAAGTCAGCCATCATTATTCCTGAATCAAAATATGGTGTCGGTGGGTGGAGATTGCAGAGAGAATCCGATGTCATTTGGGAATTGAAAGTGCGCATTTACAGCCCCACCTCCTCAGTTGAAAACTTACTCAGAAGCTGCAGATATTCAGAAATGGCCAGAGTCACCGCCAACTTCTTTTGGGGTAGAAGATAATCACCCACTTACCAGATGCCAAGTGGGCAGATTCAATGATGCTTTTAATCACACTCCGAAGACAGATTATTCACAAATGGTTCATATCCAGATGGAAGATGACTGCTGGACTGAAAATTACTTCTTTGGATCACAATCTCTTCCTCTTTGAGTTCCATCAAGGAAAGAGGCAACCAGAATCATGGCAGGGGACTGGTTTAGGAGCGGCAGACATTTATCTCTGGATTGGTGGTCACCGCCTCTACTGGTAAAGTTGCAATATCGGAGAACATCTGGGTAAAAGTTTTCGGAGTTCCGTTACATGCGTGGTCTTTGGAAACTTTTAAGTTGATCGAGGTTCATTGGGGTGGACGAGGATACAAAAAACAGAAGCCACTTCTCCTTGTCTAGAATATGTGTTAAGAATACAGGGGTGAAACCTCTTGTGACTTGCTAGGTAAAAATTGATGACGAGCTGTGAAATATCTATTTGATGGAGCCTCACGAAAATTGTAGCAAATATGGGGTTGCCGGGAAGGAGACAACGGTTAGAGAAGGCGTGGTGTTAGAACCAGCGGTCGTTTCATGGTGAAAGAACCAGTGGTCGCTTCTGTGGTACCAGCTGTTTGCCCTAGCTGTGCGGTCAAATCAGTCAACAACTTTCATTGAAATCCCATGACCCTGCACTCAGCTGATCCAACCCGTTCTAAACCCAAAGCCGTCCTTAATAAGTCTAGGGCCAAAACCCCAGTGGTAAAAGAAAGGTGGGATGTCTTTTTAAGCCCCTCTTTTGAACCTGTCGTTTATTTCGACCTGGTTTCAATTGAACTCCAAGCTCATGACTTCAGTTCCAGACCTTTGTCTGGTAACTTGGAGACTTACCTAGACGCTGATGACAAGGCGGAGGATACACAGTTGATTAAAGGGTTGTCTAGGGTAAATGACTCTGAATCTCTTCTTTTTTCTCAATTGCTCAATTGCTCAACGAGTTTCTCCCACTACCATGGTATGAACGGGAAGCCATGAACACACAAGTTGCTGAAAATCCCACCGTGATTGAAGCCTCTAGGTGGTAAAAAATGGCTATGCTAAGGCATGCAAAGCATTTGGGGTTAATGTTGCCGGTTTTGAGCACGATACTTTGGAAATTATCCTGAGAATGGAGCAGAGGAGGGCAGTCCTGTTACAACGACAGAAATCCAGCCCGGCAATACCTAAAAAGACCAGGAAGAAAGGGGAGATTGAATTTAAAAAAATTAACATGGGGCTAAGTGACAGCAGTGATTAGGGCAGGTCTCAACCCAAATCTTTTGAATGTTATTGAAAATTATTAGTTGAATATATGGGGGATCAACAAAAAAAAGAAGCGAAGCACCTTGAATTCTCTTGTTAAAAGTGGGGGCCAGACATTCTTTGTTTGCAAGAAACCAAAGTGGTAAACTGGACCACCAACCTAGCAAGACATATTTGGGGGAACAGGTGGGTCACTTGGATAGAGTTAAAAGCCCGCGGCAATAGTGGGGGCATTATCATACTTTGGGACAAAAGGTGTTGGAAATGCATCGACACACAATAGGAGGAATTCACTATTTCTTGTAGGTTTGAAATTTACAAAAAGAGTTTAGGTGGTTATTCACAGGTCTATATGGCCCTCACACTAACCCCAAAAGGGTAGAGTTGTGGGAAGAGCTGGCTGCAGTTAGAGGACTTTGGTCTGATCAATGGGTTATCAGGGGAGACTTTAATGTGTGCAGATCCGTAGGCGAGAGATTCAATTGTTCCAGGATCTCCAGGGCAATGTCTGGGTTTTCTAGAACTATTCAAGACCTTGAACTCATTGATCTTCCACTTTAGGGGAGCCCAATTCACTTGGTCAAGAGGAGAGGACCAACTTCAAGCGTCACGGATTGATAGGTTTCTAATATCTCCGGAATGGAATGATTGTTTCAAGTCTGTAAAGCAAGTGGCATTACCTAGAGTTTTATCTGATCACAAGCCTATTCTCCTAGAATGTGGCGATTGGGAAGCAACCCCATCTTATTTTAAGTTTGAGAACATGTGGCTCCAAGTTGTAGGTTTCCTGGAAATGGTGAGGAACTGGTGGCAGTCCTACCAAGTAATGCGCACTCCTGACTTTATTCTGATTCAGAAGTTGAGGCATCTGAAAAGGGACATCACAACATGGAATAGGGAGGTATATGGTCAAGTGGACAGGAAAGAAGTCAGGCTCTTGCTGACTTGAATGCAATAGAGCAGGCAACAGAGATAAGAGTGCCAAGTCAGGATGAAAAGCAGAGGGCATTCAACCTGGAGTTAGAGCTGGAGCAGATCACCATTGCAGAGGAAACCTTATGGAGGTAGAAATCCAGATGCTTATGGCTAAGGGAGGGTGATAGGAACACAAATTTTTCCAAAGAACGACAAACTCGCACATGAGGAACAACCACATTGACAGGCTTCAGGTTGGTGATGAAATCATAGAGGACAAGGTCCTTATAAAAGCTGAAATTCTGGATTTCTATCAAAAGCTATACACTGAAAGTGAACCATGGAGACCAGTTGCTGACTTTGACGGACTATCATCCTTAGATTTGGAAGATAGAACATGGTTAGAACTCCCCTTTGAGGAGGAAGAGGATTTGGCAGTCTTAAGAGGACAAGGCTCCTGGTCCCGATGGCTACACCATGGCCTTCTTCCAAAAGGCCTGGGATTTTCTTAAAAATGACATCATGAATGCAATGCAACACTTTCATCAAACAGGGCACTTGGTGAGATCCTATAATGTTTCTTTCATAGCTTTGGTTCCCAAAAAGAAAGGAGCAATTGAACTAAAAGTCTATAGGTCTATCAGTCTAATTGGATGTGTTTACAAGCTAACTGCAAAAGTTATGGCTGAAAGATTAAAAGAAGTGATACGGAAACTGGTCTTTGGACAGCAGAATGCATTTAGTGAAGGCAGGCAGATCTCTGATGCTTCACTTATTGCAAATGAAGTGCTTGACTGGAGGAGTAAAAGTGGCATTCTTGGGATCCAATGTAAATTGGATATTGAAAATGCTTTTGATCAGCTAAGATGGTCGTTCCTTATCAATATTCTGGAAAAGATGGGGTTCGATAGAAAATGGATCAATGGATTAAATATTGCATAAAAACAGTGAAGTACTCAATATTAGTAAACAGAGGACCAATTGGTTTTTTCTCTCCCATAAAAGGTTTGAGGCAGGAAGATCCCCTCTCCCCATTCCTAGTCATATTGGCAATGGAAGCGCTTACTAGAATTTTGTAAAAGGCCAGGCAAATGGAGTGGATACAGGGCTTCTAGGTGTGCAGAGATCCAACAGGTTCTATCAACATCTCTCATTTGCTATATGCAGACAATACTCCGATATTTTGTGAAGCTGATACGCAACAAGTCCTCAATCTCAACCACACTCTCCTTTTTTTTTGATAAGGTAAATTGTATTAATCAAAAGGGAGAGAACTCCCGTATACAGGAAGTATACCAAAAAGTAGAGAATTTACATCAGAACATGATTCTCATACGGGGATCCAACCTGCATGTCTCAGTTCAAACGAGGGAATTGAAGAAACAATCAATCTTCAAAGGGGGGCTCAGCAAACCACAATTGGCTCAATTCCAGAGAATCAATCACAAATCATCCCCTACAATGACTCTGAACTTTGGGAGATAGAGGATGTCACGCCACTGGAGATACGTAATTCAATTGCAGAAGATGAGGCTTCATTATGGGTTCACAAAGATGTTCTCAAACTAAGTAAACAATATGGGGTAGATTTCCAGGGGTGCGAATGGGAGGCACTAACTCTATTTATGAAGATTGACAGAAGGAGAAACGAGAAAAAGGTAGTTGATCTTAATACTAACTCTTTGACTCCAAAGAACAAAGGCACCAGAGAAATTCAAAATTTGCAGTTTGGGATCAAATTCAAGGATGGTGGGTCTAGAAGCAGGGTAAAGAGCTTAACCATTAGTTCCCAATGAATCTGAAAATCATATCATGGAATGTTAGGGGCCTCAATGATAAAGGGAAAAGGAACATCATCAAGTCACTGATCCAGGAGTAGAGAGCAGACATCTATTGCTTCCAAGAAACTAAATTGGAAGGTAATGTCTACATATTTGTTAAAGAAATATGGGGGAATAGATGGGTAGATTGGGCATGCTTGGAATCAAATGGTAGGAGCGGTGGTATTTTAATTTTGTGGGACAAAAGAGCATGGGAGGGAGAGGTTGTTAATTCTGGGACACAGAGTATTACTTGCAAATTTACTGCTCTGAACCAGTAGTTTACTTGGCACATCACTGGGGTTTATGGATCAAATGATAGAATCGAGAGACAAGGATTGTGGTGGGAGCTGGCTGCTAATAGAGGAGCTTACACAGGGCCATGGGTGATATGTGGTGACTTCAATATCACCAGATATGTTGCAGAAAGAAGAAATTGCACCAGGCGCAATAGAGCAATGATCGAATTCTCGGACCTAATAAATGAACTAGAACTAATTGACCTTCCTTTGGATGGAGGAATCTACACTTGGTATAAGGGGATCAATCATTTGGCTGCGTCAAGGTTAGATAGGTTTCTAGTTTCCACTGAATGGGATGAGGAATTCAGGTTCATCAAACAATCCTTATTACCAAGGACGACATATTATCATATTCCAATTTTACTACAATGTGGGGAATGGGAACAAACAAAATCTTACTTCAAATTCGAAAACTGGTGGTTGGAGGTAGAAGGGTGGTTGGAGGTAGAAGGATTCACAGAGAAAGTAAAGGAATGGTGGGATTCCCTAGTGGTTAGCGGCAGGCCTGATTATATTCTAGCAATCAAACTAAAGCTATTGAAGGCCAAATTGAAGGAGTGGAGTTCAAGTAACTATGGCAACCTGGGAATGAAAAAGTCTGCACTTTTAGAACTACTGCTACAATTTGATAGGATCCTGGAACAAAGAAATCTCACAGATGATGAACTGATTACCAAAGCCAATGTAGAAATGGAGTTCCATGAAATCGCTAAATATGAAGAAACAGCATGGAGACAAAGATCCAGAGTTCTTTGGTTAAAACAGGGAGACAAGAACACCAAGTTCTTCCATAGAATGGCAAATGCTCACAGAAGATTCAATACTCTGGACAAGCTGGAAGTTCATGGAGAGCAAATAACTGACTCAGAGGTAATTAAAAAAGAGATTGTAGAGTTTTACAAGACATTATATGCTGAAACTGAGACATGGAGACCGGATTTCACATATATGGGCTGCCCAAAAATTTCAGAAGAAGGATGTGTGGCTCCAGAGGCCTTTTCAAGAACAAGAAGTCTTGGAAAGTATCAAATTATGTGCTACTGACAAAGCTCCAGGCCCAGATGGTTACTCTATGGGATTCTTTCACACATGCTGGGATTTGGTGAAAGATGACATTATGAGGACTATGGAGAATTTCCGCACTCAAGAATTTTTTGAGAAAAGCTTCAATGCTACATATGTAGCTCTGATTCCAAAAAAAACCGGTGCCAAGGAGCTGAGAGACTTCAGGCCAATTAGCTTGTTTGGGAGTGTGTACAAGATAATCTCTAAAATGTTAATTGAAAGACTAAAGAAAATGAAGGATAAACTGGTGGATAAACATCAAATGGCATTCATAAAAGGATGACAGATTATGGACGCTGCATTGATAGCTAATGAAATTGTGGACACAAGACTGAGAGCTCAAATGCCGGGAGTTCTTTGTAAGCTGGATATTGAAAAAGCATTTGATCACGTCAATTGGAAGTTCCTTATCAAAATTCTAAAAGAGATGGGCTTTGGTAGGAAACGGCTAAGTTGGATTCATTTCTGCATTAGCACAGTTAAATTTTCAGTCCTCATTAATGGATCCCCAGAAGGCTTTTTCCCATCTCAGAGGGGGCTCAGGCAAGGAGATCCCCTATCCCCCTTCCTGTTTATTTTAGTAATGGAGGGCCTCAATAGCATGTTAAAGAATGCCAAGTCAAATGGATGGGTGAGGGGATTCAGAGTTTCGAATAACAACTGCAACATGGAAATTTCCCACATTTTATATGCAGATGATTATTTGATATTATGTGACGCAAACATTGACCAACTAAGGCACATCAGATTAATTCTAACAGTCTTCGAGGCAATATCAGGCTTACATGTCAATTGGAGGAAGAGTATGTTATATCCCGTTAATGAAGTGGATCAACTACAAAGGCTGGCAGGCACACTGGGGTGTGAAATTGGAACCCTACCAACAACTTACCTGGGGTTAGCTTTAGGGGCAAAGAACAAATCTCAAGAGATATGGCAGGGGGTGATTGAAAGAAGTGAAAAGAGGCTAGCAAAATGGAAGAGTCAATACCTTTCTTTTGGGGGAAGAGTGGTCCTGGTAAACAGTGTGTTAGACTCCATCCCTACTTATGTATGGATGGGGGTGTGAAATTGGAACCCTACCAACAACTTACCTGGGGTTGGCTTTAGGGGCAAAGAACAAATCTCAAGGATATGGCAGGGGGTGATTGAAAGAAGTGAAAAGAGGCTAGCAAAATGGAAGAGTCAATACCTTTCTTTTGGGGGAAGAGTGGTCCTGGTAAACAGTGTGTTAGACTCCATCCATACTTATGTGATGTCCTGATTTCCTATTCCAGCTAAAGTGGAAAAGAGACTTGACACTCTAAGAAGAAAATTCATGGCAAGGTAACAAGGAGAACAAAACTTATCACCTGGTAAATTGGAAGACTCTCATCTCCAGCAAGAAAGTGGGTGGCATGGGTATCAAAGATTTGAGGAAGCATAACAAAAGTCTACTTTCAAAATGGCTTTGGAGATATAACTATGAGCAAGAAGCATTATGGAGGCAGGTGATCAACTACAAGTATGGCCAGTTATCCCATTGGTGCACCAAAAATGTGAAAGCTACTTTTGGAGTTAGTAATTGGAGAGCTATCAGATCTCTTTGGCCCAATTTCATCACCCACTGTGGCTTCAATATTGGTGATGGCAGTAGAATTTCTTTCTGGCATGACAATTGGCTTGGGCAGGGTCCTCTCAAAGATTTATTTCCTGACTTACACAACTTACTATCCAGTTCTGAAGCAACAATTGGGGAGATGTGGGGTCAGCAGGGGTGGAACTTCAATCCCAGAAGGTCTCTAAATGACTGGGAAATTGACAGAGTAGCTGAGCTATTGAGGCATCTGGAGTTATTTCAGGGCACAACAAATACAACAGACACTTTGATATGGAAGGGGACTAGCAAGAAGACATTCACAGTCAAATCAGCTTACACATTACTATCGGGAAACAATCAGGGAGACAACAATTGGCCTTGGAAACAAATTTGGAAAACCAAGGCTCCTTTCAAAGTGGTATGCTTTTCATGGTTAGTTGCTAAGCAGGCCTGTCTAACTCATGAGAACTTAATGAAAAGAGGATTTCAACTGAGCTCCAGATGCTATCTGTGCTCTACAGATTCAGAAAGCAATAGCCATCTGTTTCTGCACTGTAGAGTTACTTCCCAGTTGTGGCAACTTTTTCTCAGCATGATTGGACTTAGGTGGACTATGCCAAAAACCACAACAGATTTACTGAGATGCTGGAATAATCAGGAGGGCAGTGTAAGGCAAAAAACCTGGTGGAATTTGATCCCAATGTGCATATGGTGGATAGTCTGGAAGGAAAGGAATGCCAGGTGTTTTGAAGACAGAAGCAGTCCTATTCAGAAGTTAAAGATGAACTGTATCTTGTTGTTTCATTTTTGGTGTAAAGAAAATTATGTGACTGATGAAGAATCGATTCTAGACATCATAGAATCCTTGTAAGAAGAACAAGGATAGGTTTTTGCTTCTTTTGGAATCTGTAAATGGTTACCAGCACAACCTTTGTGCTGGGTTTCTTTTTTTTATAATACATAACTGTTACCTTTGTCAAAAAAAAAAAAACATGATTCTCTACAAATGACGCCCAATCTTCTATACAAGTAGGGGCTATATGAGTGCACCAAAAAGCGATCAAAGATAAAAGACTATTCTTTTAAGATGTGAAAAAGGAGACTCAATCCCATCAAAAGCTCTCCTATTTCTCTCCCCCAAACTATCCACATGAGAGCTAACAGGGCGAACTTCCACGCCTTTTGCTTTCTTTTTCTACGGAAACCGGCCCGGCTATATAACATTTCCTTTACAGTGCTTGGAATCACCCATTGAACACCAAAAAGATTCAGGATTGCCCTCCACAAAGCCGAGGACATAGGGCAATGCAACAAAAGATGATTAACTTCTTCCCCTGAGCTTTTACACATGTGGCACCAACTAACAAGTGTAATTCCTCTCTATCGCAGATTTTTAGCAGACAAAATCACTCCCCTCGCCGCTAGCCATGCAAAAAAGCACACCTTCGTGGGTGCCTTAGGAATCCAGATCGAGGAGTATGGAAAAGTGGCCTCCTCTCTCACCAACATACTCTGGTAAAAGGACTTTAGGGTGAACAAACCATCGCCACGCAAACCCCATCTCCAAGAATCACAAGATGGCTGGGGCCTGTCTTGCCCATATAGCATTGTCAACAAATCATGGAGCTCCGCAATCTCCCAATCTTGCATGTTCCTTCTAGATGAGAGGTCCCATACTACCCCCTTCATGTTCCTTACGAATCTGTTGGACCATCAATTCCTTCTGGCTTGAAACTCTAAAGACCTGGGGGAAGCAGACCCTGAGAGTGTCCTCTCCACACCACCTATGATTCCAAAAATTAATTCTCCTCCCATCTCCCACCCTGTAAGTGATGTTGTCACTGAAGGCTTCCCAATTCTTCATGGTGTTCCTCCACATGCCACACCCGAACGGTGCTGTGATTGCCTTGGTCCTCCAACCCCCTCCCGTGGAATCGTACTTTTCTACTATGACCTCCCTCCATAGAGCATGCTCTTCTACGCCGAATCTCCACAGCCACATCCCCAACAAAGCTCTATTGAATACCCTAAGCTCTTTTACTCCAAGTCCACCCCACTTCTTTGGGGAAGTGACTGTCTGCCAATTCACCAGATGAAACTTTCTGGTTCCATCCGCCGCATTCCAAAGAAAATTCCTTTGAAGCCGCTCCAGTTTTCTGATGCTCACAGGAGCTTGCAACAAGGACAAGTAATAGGTGGGCATACTCGATAAAGTGCTTTTATGAGCACTTCCTTACCGCCTTTTGACAAGTACCGTTTCTGCCAACTTGCTAATCTTTTTTCAACCTTTTCGATCACTGGATTCCAAACCGTAGTATCCTTATGCGAAGCGCCTAATGGGAGACCCAGGTAAGTAGTGGGAAGGGACCCTACCTTACATCTGAGAACATACGACAAAGCATCAATGTTATCAACCTCACCCACCAGGAAAATCTCACACTTGCCGAGGTTGATTTTGAGTCCTGATACTATCTGAAACCACTGCAGGACCTGCTTCAGGTAGGTCAACTGATCCATATCGGCATCACAGAAAATCAGGGTGTCATCCGCAAAGAACAAATGAGAGACTCTTCGGGCACTGAGCACCCTGATCGGAGCTGAGAATTCTCTCAAGAAGCCTCCGCCCGCCGCACGATCCATCATTTTACTCAGAGCATCCATCACTAGAATGAATAGCATGGGGTATAGGGGGTCACCTTGCCTGAGACCCCTGGAGCTGCCAAAGAAACCACACGGGCTACCATTAACCAGGACAGAGAATCTGACTGAGGAAACGCAGAACTTGATCCATCCCCTCCATCTTGCCCCAAACCCCATCCGCATCATAATGAAATCCAGGAACTCCCAATTGACATGGTCGAAAGCCTTCTCAAGGTCCAAAAACTTGCATAGTAAGCCGCGTTCTCTATTTTTCCTTCTAGGGTCTACAAGCTCATTTGCCACCAAAGCAGCATCCAGGATCTGCCTACCTTTCACAAACGCATTCTGGGAGGACGAAACAGACACGTCAAGAACCTTCTTGAGTATGTTGGAAAGCACCTTAGAAATAATCTTGTAAATGCTCCCCACGAGACTAATAGGCCTGTAGTCTCTGATACAAGATGCACCTTCTTTCTTAGGCACAATAGTAATAAAATAAGCATTGATACTTCTCTTGAAAACACCATTCACATGGAAGTATTCAATGGCTTCCCACGAGACTAATAGGCCTGTAGTCTCTGATACAAGATGCACCTTCTTTCTTAGGCACAATAGTAATAAAATAAGCATTGATACTTCTCTTGCAAACACCATTCACATGGAAGTATTCAATGACTTCCATCAACTCCCCCCTTGATGGTGTCCCAACAGAACTGGAAGAAGGCCAAGGAGGAACCATCAGGCCCAGGGGCCTTATCACCAGCACAACTCGACACAACCTCGTGCACCTCCTCCTCCTCGAAAGCCCTTTCTAGCAACTCACCGTCTCCCTCCCCTATGTGGTTGAACTCTATTCCCACAAAGTTGGCCTCTAGCTACTTCCTCTTTGTATAAGTTCTCATAAACCCCATTGTCGCCCTTTTTTCCTCCTCTCCCTCAATCCTCACTCCATCCACAACTAAGGACTCTATGAAGTTTCTCCTTCGATTTGCAACCGCCACCCTGTGAAAAAACTTGGTATTCGAATCCCCCTCCTTTAACCAGAACGCCCTCGATTTTTGCCGCCAACTAGTCTCCTGAGCTATTGCTAACTCGACTATTTCCCTCTTAACCTCCCCCAATCTCGCTTTCTCAGATTCATCTAACTCCCTCACCCCTTCCCCTCTCTCTAATTCCCCCAATTCGTGCATAAGCTCCCTAAACCACACTCTCCTTATCTTTGAAGCTTTTTCTCGTTTGCATATTAACATGCTGAAGAGTGTAATTTACCCTGTTAATGAAGTCCCAAACCTAGAAGAGCTTGCTGGTATTCTAAGTTGTAGCATTGGTACCTTTCGTGCTTCTTAATCGGGACTACCATTGGGACCAAAATTCAAGGCAACATGGATCTGGATGGCATTATTGAGAAGTTTGAGAAGAGATTGGCTTCTTGGTAAATGCAATACTTATCCATAGGAGGAAGACTTACACTGATTAATCGTGTGCTTGATAGAATACCAACATACCATATGACTCTTTTCCCTATGCCAAGTTCTGTCCTCAGGAAAATTGACAGAATTAGGAGATCATTTCTATGGGAAGGGAGCAGCCAAACACACAAATTTCGCTTGGTAAAATGGAAAAAGGCTACCTACCCTAAGACACTTGGGAGGCCCAGCCATAAGAGACCTCAAGCTGCACAACAAAATCATGCTCTCCAAATGGTTCTGGAGATATGGGCAAGATGAACCTAGCTATTGGAAAGAGGTTATCAATGCTAAGTAGGGGGTTCAGAATAACTGGTGCACGAAAAGGGTTACAACAGCTCATGGCACTGGCCTATGAAAGCACATGTCCAGTTACAACAATGAATTCTTCCAGAACATTTCCTGTAAGGTGGGTAATGGAACTCATGTCAAATTCTGGAAGGACAAGTGGTTGAGAACCAATGCTTTGAAAGACTCTCATCCTGTACTTGCATTGATTGCCTGCAATCCTGATTCAACTAGTGCTGAGAATAGAGAGGGGAGCAGATGGAACATAACTTTTAGAAGGAATTTACAGGATTGGGAGTGTGATGACTTCCTTGTCCTATTAGCTTCAGTTGAGGCTTGAAGGTCACAACATAGAAGAGTCACGGCCAGATAGAATGTCATGGGCCAACTCAAGCAGAGTATTTTCACAGTTAAAACATGTTATTACCATTTAAGTGCCCAGAATGGCATAATTGAAAACTGGCCTTGGAAGCTCATATGGAGAACAAGACTTCCCACCAAGGTGATGTGCTTCGCATGGATTGTCATAGACAATGCTCGTGTAACTCAAGACAATCTATGTAGAAGAAGCATCCCACTGGTCAACAGGTGTTATGTGTGACATCAGAATCTGGAGTCCATCAGTCACCTCTTTCTTCACTGCGCCAGTTGCAGCAGAGTTGTGAATTTTTTTGTCTTTATTTTTGGACTGGGTGCAACCCCAGTCTCCAATGGAAGTCTATATATACTAGAACTCTTGCAGAGTGGACAAGGCCATCAAAAAAATCCGGAGAATGATCCCAGCTACTATCTTTTGGTGTATTTGGAATGAAAGGAACCGCCGATATTTTGATGGAATCTCAACTCCAACTCACACTTCGAAGGGCTCATGTTTAGTTAATCTATACAGTTGGAATTTCCTCAAACCCGTACATTGCCCAGTTAATTTTTTTTGATTTTGTTGGTTCCCTGATCTTTTAACTGATCCTTTGTATTTTGGAGCTGACATTATCATCTCTTTTGTACTTATTTTGCATCTTCTTGACACCATTTAATGACAATTATTTACTCCATCAGAAAAAAAGGGATATAGGACATGTATATAGAATATTCTCCTACTCAGAACATATTATGACATAGATAATTCTAAAATGTGAACGTACTGAATTCTTGATTATATGCAAGTCTAAGAGCCCGTTTGGACATAAGAAAATTTTCACTTTTTTTCGAAATCAGCGTTTGTTTATAAAATTTTCAATTTTCAGTTGAAGATGCATTTTGGAAATTTTTGAAAATTTGAAAAACTCCAAAAAATAGTTTTTCAAAATTTTCACTCAAATCACTCACAAAGCTTCAAAAACAACCTAAAATTATATTCATGTCCAAACACAACTCTAAATTTCAAATACCATTTTCACTTGAATAAAATTTTCCCCCTATTTTGGAATTTTACAATTCTTATGTCCAAACGCCCACTAAGTATGAACACAAGAATTTGAACCCAAACATTGAATGGGAAAGTTCAAATTAACATCCAGTGAACCCACCTCCTTGGTCGTCTAACTGCTTCATTTGGAGGGGAAAAGTTCAGTAAAATGTTGTAGCATTTACTTGATCATTAGTCCGTTGCTTAGATCTGAAGTCACAAGTTCATAATTGATTGGTTCCTCATCTTGTTAGTTTCCAGGTTTCCTTATATATTGTCCTTACTAAAAAGAGTTGTGGTTGCTCCTGGGACTTTGGTCTAGTGGTAAGAGCACAACACGTGATGCGTGGGTTAGGCGCACTGAACTAGTTTGAATTTTACAGTAGATAAAAAACTTGGTGTTTAAATAGAGAAGGGTATAGTGATAGGCCCATTATCCATCGAGTTATGAACTATGTGCCAATGGCTCTCAGAGATTTTTGGTAATTAAGAAAGATAATGAATAGAGTTGTGGATGAGATTTAGGCATAATATGTAACTAAATACATCATAGGGGCTTAGAAGAAAATGAGAACTAGAGCTTAGAAGGTAGTGCCTTTAGCATAGAGATGGACAATTTGATTTGAACGCAGTATAAGAGATTTTGAAGGGGGGAAAACTCATTTTTACAAATCAGGGGATGCTTTCTATTTCTTAAATATTTTGTTGTACTCATGAGATTCCGGTTACCATTGATGATTGGGTTAGATTCGTAGAGAATCATCTTCTTTTTTCAATTAGGCTTTTTTGCTTTTTGTATACGAGAGATTGCTCCAATATATCACTACAATTATTACTTAATCAGAGAAAAATAATAGTTGTTCTCTATACACAAATCATCCTTCTAACGTTCTCTGTCTTTGTCTGGTTAAGGTCTACACTAATATGTCTTATAACTGTCTCATCACTGATACAAACTTTAATTGGCTACTTTTTAAATTGCTCCCCCTCCACTTTGTCGAGCCTCTAGAAGTAGATTTCTGATTTATTAAAAAAATGCTTTATCTGATAGCTAAGGTAGAATAGCTCTTGCGCTTGCATATAATATAGATTCTTCTTGCTTCTTTATTTCCTAGAGATTATTTTTCCACCGAAATGTCATTTTGGTGTTATTGCAAATTGTTTCTTCATGATTGATCAAATGCCTTTATCCATTTGTCATTTGAGATTTTTGTTTGGTTACAACTAACATGGTTACTAGTTGAAGTCAAGACTGCCAGAGCCACTTGAACTTCAGTAGATCCCACCCCATTGAATGAGCTGCGCTTGATTATCATCTCATAATAGATCAAAATTGGTACTGCAGCTGTTTATGAGCAGTTTCTATGCAAATATTTTAAGTTGATTCATTCTGTAGTTCATTACGGTCTAATTATAGGGCCTATAGATTACCATCTTAGCTCCATATTGTAAATGGTCCTTCTTCTGTGATAGATACCAATTTATTCTTGGTATTCTTTTTGGTTGTTCGTTTAGAAATTTTCCGCTTATACTTTGTTTTTTCTTTAAAAAAAAAAGTAAATATCACTTGTTACTATAAGCACGATACTCAATCTTATACAGACCATCTTCAGGGGAGGGGGGGGGGGGGGGGTTTACTGTACACAAAACTCAGTATCTAATACAGGTCATTTCTATGATTATTAGGATAAAACTTAGTTTGCCCTCCATCCCTTCCCCTTTGCTCCTCTCCCTCCCCCTTGCCTCCCATCACTCGACCTCAATTATGCAAGTTCTTTATATTTTTCATTACTTAGTGCTTCAACTGGCTTTCGTTCTATGTCTTCATCTACCTTGACAATTACAGTTAAACACGAGTTAACAATTTACCATTGATTGTTTATGTTCGAAGATTTTCAGATGAAATATCAATTATTTGTTATGCTTGACAAAATTTAATTCTTGTAACTCAAATCATGCCCTTAATCTTATGAAACGTACCTGGATATAGAAGACCTGCATTGTTAACGCCTCCACAAAATTTAACAAAATAAATCACCCATATTATGATATACTTATCCTGATTCCCCTTGGTATTACTGCATCTGTTTGTTAACGCCTCCACAAAATTTAACAAAATAAATCACCCGTATTATGATATACATATCCTGATTTCCCTTGGTGTTACTGCATCTGTTTGTTAACACCTCCACAAGATTTGATAAAATAAATTACCCGCATTATGATCTACTTATTCTGATTCCCCTTGGTATTACTACATCTTTATGATAGCACCTCCCCAAATTTAAAACAAAAAGCAATTAAAATCCCACCCCATTAATGTACCCTTACCTATTAGTAAACCAAAGCACTTCTATAAGGTTTGATGAAAATAAAAAGCTTAAAGAGATCCAGTTCTTTGAAGTGATATTTCTTTAGATAAGGTAAGAAATTTTATTGAAATTGGGAGCTCCCGTTTACAAGAGGTATACCAAAAAGTCGAGAATCTACAATGATGTTTTCTCTATCAAAATTAACTTTTCAGCCATTACATACTATTTTCTTGCACTACAAGTAATATAAATAAGTCAAATGAATATCTTAAATGTCATGTCCAGTCAAACACCACCACATGAATTGAAATGGAGATAGTAGATGCTAGTCGAGTGTTAGTCCTCTTGAGCTTAGCATGCAATAAATTTTTTCTGATTGTGGTGTTGGCAGTGGCTTGACATTCGGCAAGCCTGGTGCCAATTTCTTTTATTTACTTACATTTTACCAAATGAGCTAGAACTGAGAGCCGGCGGGAAGGACCACCCTCCACCTCCACTTCCAAGATAAGGTTAGCGGGTCGAGTCATCAAGGAAGCAAAAGTGGGAGATGGCCACTGTGAGGCTTTTTGATATTGTTTTATGGGATTGGGGTTTTACCATATCCAAAAAATTTATAATAATAAAAGAATTGATGTACTTGCATACATCAAAAGAAGAGTTAGAGTTCTGGAAAGTATTGAGCCAAATCCTACTGCCTTTGCTTTATGCAGCATAGAATTTGCTAATTAGAGGCAAATAAATATTACGATATTCCTTGCATTCTTGAAAACTTGATCTGAATTAGTTTACAAGGTTCAATTTGCTGATCATCGGTATCGGTTTTGACATTGATTAATTCATATTCTCAAACTCAAATTTATAATATCAACTACATAATAATAGCGTTGCCCGAAAATCTTATGATTAAGAAAATGTATGAGAAAATCACAGTAAAAGATTCTTTTTTTTTATGACCACAGTAAAAGAAGATTCTTTTAATTTTGAACTTTTGTATAGGGGTAAGTTACTGGGAAATGCAAACATGCAGTTATTTTTCTGTTTCTTTATAAGCTATTTTCTGCAATCACCATCAGTTGCAAGAAGCTAATGAAAAATGATCTCCCAACCCCACCCCCTCTCTGTGGTTTCACTTTCATTGGAGCCACTAGATGACCTGCATATTTTTCATTCTTGAGTTGATAAACTGAGTTCAAAAGTATGTCATGAAAGATGCTTATTCATATATCTGTTCCCAACAGAAGATGCCACTTAGAACTGCAATATTTCTGAACAAGTCGACATGATTGCTTTTATGAGTAAATTATTCTATATTGGACTAAGGTCTTCTTGTGCAACAAAAATTGGATGATCTACTTAAATGCAAATTATTCAAGAGTACTACTTGAAGGATACATGTCTATGCAAATATAGTAGTTACCGTTTACTGATTTCATTTGTTATTACATTCTTTGTCGGTTCTAGTGCTCTGTGAATAATGTGTCAATATTGAACGTCAATATCATTTTACAGTTCAGTAGTATTCCTTCTGTTGTTTTTCATTTACTTCTTCCTGGTTATCATTGTTGGTGTTGTTTCTGGTCAACAGAGGCAGTTGAAAGTTGGCGCAGGAAAAAGTTAAAAGAAGCCAGGAGGCTTATTAATAGGAAGACGTCAAATTCAACTATTGCCCCAGAGGAAGCTAGTACGTTCTTTTACTTATGACTGTTTTTATTTCCTTTATAACTCAGTTTTTGTTCACGCTTTCTATATTGAGCTATAAGCTGATGTTAACCGGGGTTTCTTTTTCCTAGCCCATAATCCATATGTACTTTGACAAGATAGTTTAATAGTTCTTAGGAAATTTGCTTGCAGGTATACTTGCACAAGCTTTGGATGTTGACTGGGCTGATCTTGCAGAAGAGATTGGTCTTTGGATACCTGTTGCAGTAATTAATAAGGAACATGATGACAAACCTGAGGGTGAAGAAGAATTTGGTAATGACGTACTCCATTTTTCAGTCAAAATCTTGAGTTTATTGTTTTGATTCAGATATATCATTCACTTTATTCCCTATCTTTATTTCCCGATGGAAGTGTAGTTGTTTTCTGTGTAGAAGATATGAGAAGGTAAAATATGATGGATAGATGGTATTTCCGCTTAATTTGTGCAGTTAAAGCACTGTAACACGAACTACTTTCAGTCACTAACTTGCTCTGTCAGAACAAGCTCCCAGGGGAAGATTTGCTTTCTTGTTTCTAACCCAGTATTCACTTCCATTCTCCAGACAATGAAATTATAGCTGGCAGGCGGCTTCCTCCTGAGTGTAACGTTGAACTTCATACTGATTACGGTGGCGATGCAGTCAGGTGGGGCCTAACCCACCCTAAAGAATCTGCATATGAGTGTTGCATGGCCTGTTTGAATCAAGCTAAGAATGCTGGACCTAATGACAAGAAATGCAACATATGGGTTTATTGCCCATCTGAGACAGGATGCCATTCTCCGGATATTTATCAACACAAACATCAGGAGTGCTGGCTGAAATATGTTAGTTCTTGGCCCCCCTTCATTAAGTTTACTACCTACCATGCTTTTTCTCCTCCTTATGTCTGATAATTTAAGAATGATGACTAAAGCGGTCCCTTTGATTTGCTAATGCAGGCAGAGAAACCTAAAACGACTTTTAAGGACCGGTATCCTGAATCATACAGAAATGCCCACCCAAATGCACCAGTTGTTGTTCCATGGATGTCTGGTGTTGTCAGTGTATAATTTCCCGCTAACAAAATATAGTTACTAAGTCTTGAGGCCTTGGTGCTTCTATAGTGTTGTGATGGCGTATAAGCTCCACGTGAGGCCACTGTATCTTGAGATAATTGTGCAATCGGTATTCTTGAACTGCAGGCACAGCTGCTTCTCTTTTTGTCATGAAGCTTGGAACTAGAGTGTAACATTCTTTTGTATCACATGGTGGTTAGAGTGGTACACTGGTACTGGTAGCTGTTAGAAAACTGACTGACTGAATCCAAGGATATGTGGTTAGAATATTTGAAAGCTTTTTTCACCTGATGAAATAATATCAAAGTCATTACATTATTGTATTGCCCAAAAGGTACCACGTATTGGTACCAGATCAATTATGCCTTTCAAACAATGAATTCGCTTACTGCATCTTTGATGTCTCAAGGTGGGCTGATTTTTAGGCTATCTTTGTGGGAAATTTTACCTCCTACAGCAAAGGTGTATACTATACACCCTATTAATAATAAATCAAAATTATTTTAAAATATTATTTTCCATAGCTACCATTATATTTTATAGCAAAATAGGTATTTATGGTATATGCTACAATTGAGGCATGAGATACACTATTTATGATTTTTCACTCTTTCTTTCAATTAACACACAATTCTCTCTCAAAATTTTTCTTCTTTCTCTCTCTCTTCTGAGATAATATGCCGCGTTTCACTCTCTTCAAATCTCCTGTTATCTAATGTGCAGCTACATGGAAGACATTTTTATGGAAGATACATATTGGAGTTTCTCCCTTTTCCCTATCTTCTCTAGCTATTTTATGCCTTGAAACTTCCTTCAAATGAGATAATTTGTAACAGGGAGTTTCTTTTGCTGTTTGATTATTGCAAATGGCCTTTTACATAATTCTTTCTAATCAATGTGGTCTCTCTCTCACCGCTCTGAGGCTAGGGCTACTGCGCGGGGAGCAAAAATGATGTCGGGATAATCCGAGTAGAGTATGGTTACAGTAATACTGCATTACGCTGGAGAAGATTTGAGGGTCGAGATTTTTGTTCGTCTCCATTTTTAGTTTTAATATAATGTATATAGTACTTTGCTTGGCCGGAAAACGCATATCCGATGAACTTTCTTCTCTTCTTTGCAATTTAGCCACATACAATGATACAAATACATTGTATTCTTTATAAATTCACTCAAACACATTGTATTTTTGTATAACTATATTTTTTTGCCTGTATTTATGTATATTGAATGCCTGTATTTTTTAATACAACTGAATACACCTGTATTCATGAATACTGTACATATATGCATGAATACAGGATATGAACATTGACATACACTAAATACAAACATTAAAAAATAGAACAGAATATAAACAGTGAATACATTTAATTTTAAAATACAGTGAAATATAGTAAAATACACTGAATACAAATAGAAATACAGTGAATACAACCAATAAAATATACTGAATACATCAGTATAACATATATTAGGGATAACTAAAATACTGTTAATACAAATACATTTGAATATACAGAATATAAAATAGCGAATATAGTAAATACAAACATTGAATCTAATGAATGCAATGGTAAAAAAAAAATATATGAAACACACTAAATACAAAAGTTAAATACAATAGTTATATACAACTGAAAATTCACTCTAATTAATTGGGTTGATAATGAGGCATGTTAGAATTAATTTTGTTGAGTTATATTAGGATTGGGTTGATAATGAGTCATGTTAGAATTAATTGGGTTCATTCTAATTATATTATTTTCGTTATTAGACAGGTGGGCAAACTTATTTTTAAGGTGATTTCCGTTACTGTATTCATGAATACATGCGCGTACAACTAGACTGCCCTGATTTTTAGACGCTTTTTGCTGTTGTATTCATGAATACAGAAGCACGAATACAGTGAATACACTATCGTAATAACTGAATAGTAGTAAGTAATTATGTATATGATAGTAAGTTAATTGCAACTAAGTAATAGTGGTTTCTGAAAATTATTATTTTAGAGATCAAACAAATATATGTTTATGAAAAGAAAACAGATATTTATTTTATTTTATAGGGAGGAAAGGCTACCAAACCTACCAGAAAGAAGAAAAAAGAGAGAGTTCCTTGAATGAAAAGAGAGAGGAAGAATAGGGGAGTATAAGGGAAGTGGTCAGCCCTCGCGAGCTTAGAGGCTATCAAACAATTCGATACAGTTCAGTTTCAAAGGTTCAGTCTTTTCCTAGTCTCTTCTCATTTTCTGCTTCTTTTTTTAATCCAAATAGTAACAATTTTGCAAATTTCGCAATTGTTTAATCTTATGGATTTGTTGTTAGCAGTGGTTTACTGCCTTTAAATACCAACTTTTTTTTCCCTGAAAAAGTTTCAATTTTCATTTTTCTTGATGGGGTTTTTGTTATTTCTCTTTTGTTATCTGAAATTTGAACAAGTTGTATGTTGGGTCTCAACGAATATTGGAGTAATGAGCTCAACAAAATAAAAAATGATAGATAATATTTTCCGGAATGAAAAGCCATTTGTTAAAGATTGAAATAATGTTAGAATTTCACATAATGTTTTGATGATACTCCCTTTGTTCCAATTAATGTGAACCTATTTTCTTTTTGGTCCGTTTCAAAAAGAATGAACCCTTTCTAAATTTGGTAACAATTTAGGTTAAACTTACAATTCTACCCCTTAATGAGAAGCTTTTATAACCACAAAAATACTCTGGGCCCTTTTTTGACTTGTTTAGGACCACAAATTACAAAAGTTTTCATTTTTTCTTAAACTTCGTGCCCAGTCAAACAGGTTCACATAAATTAGAACGGAGGTAGTATTTGAGTAGTAATTGTCTCTTATCTTTGAGGGTAGGTCTATTTTGGTCTCTCAAATATAACCCTGAGCATATTTAGTCCCTTAAGTATGCTAAAGTGGAGCATCTTTAGTCTCACTAACACAATGTGTTCAAAAACTAACGGTGATACCCAACTCTGATTCATGAAGCAAATCTTCTACTCTAAAGCAAAACGTTTCCTCTCCTTTTATTGGATAACGCAAATTAGCATTTTAATTTCTCATTTTTAGATAATGTTTTCTAAAATTTTGACCTTGAAAATATCCCTTTCCGTGCCAGTTTTCAATGAGAAAATGACACTGTATAGCGCTGTAAAAATAATAGTCGAAATATATATATATATATATACACAAAAATTATACAAATTCTATATACTTTTTTGGCTACCAGATGTAAATAGTTTCTGACCCGGGCTAAAAGTGATAATACAACCTGGTTATTCGTTTGCTTCAATAATATGCCTAGAAATGATCCTCACAGCTCTATTTTTTCAAATTTAATCTTTTCGTTTTGAAAAAATCAACCAAAATTTTTAAAGGTATATATATATATATATATATATATATATATATATATATATATATATATATATTTTAATATATTTTTTCGGCTATTATTTTTACAGCGGCTATACAATGTCATTTTCTCATTGAAAACTGGCACAGAAGAGGATATTTTCAATGTCAAAATTTTAGAAGACATTATCTAAAAATGAGGAATTAAAGTGATAATTCGCGTTATCCAATAAAAGGAAAGGAAACGTTTTGCTTCAGAGCAGAAGATTTGGTTCATGAATCAGAGTTGGGTAACACCGTTAGTTTTTGAACACATTGTGTCAGTGAGACTAAAGGTGCTCCACTTTAGCATACTTAAGGGACTAAATATGCTCAGGGTTATATTTGAGGGACCAAAATAAACCTACCCTCAAGATAAGGGACAATATTAGTCAGAAACTCTAGTAAAGATTTATAATAATGTCTGGGTGTTGGTTGAAGAGAGCATTGATATGAGGTTAAGTGTTGACATAGTCGTGAAGAAATATGACTCCTGCCCATAAGTAAGAGGAGTCATTTTTACCTTCTGGTGGAAAAAGTATATCATTGAAGTATATTTTCTGGCAATCAAACACCAAAAAATGACTTATGTTCTAGAAAATATTTTCTCGTCGCATAGGCGATGCTACTACTTTAATATGAATGAATATTAGGGTGGAAGAAAGCACACAAGGCCAGCACATTCCTAATAGCCTCTGCGTTTGAAAAGTTAATCCCGTAGGTAGGCTATCAACTATTCCAGCGGAAAGGGCGAAGCTTATTTGTATATTTTCTTCTCGCTCTAACATCTAAAGGCCTGCAGGAACTTGACTTAAAGAAGACTGTATTGTTTTGTGGTTTCTCCACGTTACTTTGAAGGGGATGTAACTAGTAAAGTTGCTGCCATGTGACCTGGAGGTCACGGGTTCAAGCCATGGAAACAGCCTCTTGCAGAAAAGCAGGGTAAGTCTGCGTACAATAGACCCTTGTGGTCCGGTCCTTCCCTGGACCCCGCGTATAGCGGGAGCTTAGTGCACCGGGTTGCCCTTTTTACTTTGAAGGGACGTGGTTTCAAGTTTTGCAGCAAATTGCTTTCTCTATTTCCATCTCTAGAGGTTACTGGTTTAGCTCGTGCATTTATTTTAGGTATAGCTTAACAAGTTTTACTCTTCTTCTTCGTAACAAGAAATGAAAGTTATGTGTTCCTGTGGAATTTGCTTGACATTTGCTGGTTCTGATTTAACGGGAATTCAATCATTTTTCCCCAAGGTCAGCTAACTCTAATTTTTCTTTAGTGTTACCTATGCTAGTTGCCTTTTCACTTTAACCCTTGACCCTCTATGTCATTTCCTTGGTTCAACTGCTTGTCTTTCTATTTGACTGAGTAGGCGGGTAAACAATATGAACTTCCTGTGATTGATTTATCTGGCTCAGTGGCAGGATAGAGTTGGGGCTATACTTGCAATTCTTGTCAAGGCTTCTTTTCTGTATACTCTCTCACAATACAATCTCTTTGCCTTTTTACTTCATTGTACAAAATAGCGAAAATAATTACAACTGCAGAAGTCAACTTTAATTTTGAGTTCTGCTGTACAGACTTTGTTATTTGAAATACCATTATCAACTGGGAAGATGGAGATGGGCTCTGGAGAAGAGCGCGCTCACTGGAGCGTCTTTGATAAGGTTAAGACTATTCCTGCTACACCTGAAGCACTAATGGCTCAGATAAACAGTGCCATATCTGCCCTTGAGTATGCTCGTGCTGCAGCTTTGTTGCAGTCCCCATGTTCTCCAATCTCCAACAAGAAGAATTTATCAAGAAGTGCGAATCCAGCATATGATGCTCGAGGGGCAGATGAAGCTTATAGGGCAGGTTTAGCTGCCATGGCTGCTGGGAAGCCTGGAAAAGCTGTTGATTCTTTGAATGTTGCCCTTTCCAAATGCCCCCCCGAGAAGACTTGTGCTGTTGCTAAGATTCAATCGCTTATCTCAGTTATATCCAAACCTCAGAAGTCTTCCAAATGATCTGTTGCCACCTCTTCCATCTAACTTTTGGTATTACATATTGCAATTGTTCCTTCCATGAAACTACTTCTCGTGCATTTTTTCTTTTTCTTTGTTAGGTGTTTCTCCTTCATTACTTCAAAGTTGATGCGTTTGCACATACTTTTCCACAAACATAATCTTTTGTGCTGTGATCCAGGCGTCACTCGTCATTGGTTGGTCCAGTATGTTGGCCCCTGGAAGCTGTGGCAAAAGTAGGAGATGGTGGGTTGATTGGTCCAGTATGTTGGCCCCTGGAAGCTGTGGCAAAAGTAGGAGATGGTGGGTTGATTGGTCCAGTATGTTGGCCCCTGGAAGCTGTGCCAAAAGTAGGAGATGGTGGGTTGTTTGGTCCAGTTGTTTCCTCCTCTACTGCTTTATTGTACTTGATTGCATCTCCTGCACATGAGAATTCTGAACAAGTCACACCCTATGCTTAGCTACTGTCTGCTCATTGGTTTTGGAATGGGCATCAAAACGCTGGAGTATGAGACCACCTATCCATTTTTTCTTGTGAAGATTCAGTAGCATCTTCTCTTCAACTTCATTCTTTCTGTAATTTATGGCAATTGAGTAATAGTGTTTGGTTACCCTAAAAATTGGATAACAATTAAACTTACAATATGGTTTTAAGGATATGTGATTTCACCTAATACTAAACGTAAAGATAAGTGATGCAAATTGACAATAATATAAAGCAAACCAGCGTTTGGACGGAGCCCTCGAGCTCGGACTCCCTCGATCTAGTTATGCAAGAATAGTTAAAGGCACAATAAGCTGATGACTTTACAAAATGATTAGGATCCTTTTATATAGTAGAGGAATCCTCTTTAAGATACAATTCTAACTATGGAAGTAAATTCCATGATTAGCTAGATAATCGTCCTTGATTTGATTCGTTCCGAGATTTACGCCATGATCTCTGGCCAGTCACTGATATCTCGCCTTTCCATTACTACGTCTTGTTCGAAGTCTGTCACATTTGGTCTTGGTCGTTGTTGGCCTCGATCTCGGCAGGCACCTCGATCCTCGGACTCGATGCCTTGTTTTCGTGCTCTAATTTGATTCGGGCAATGCACAATATTTCTTTCAATAGATCATTCATGCGTATATGTTTTTCATTAGGGTTTGGGCAATCTACTAAGGGTGTACTGTAGGCCGGGCCTAGCCCGGTACCGCGAGCTAACGGGCCTAACGGGCCGATCCAAACGGTCCTAAAAGCCCACTGTGGGTCGGTCCTCTATGCTGAGACCACGAGCCCGGGATCGTTTAGCCCAGCACCGGCTGGCGGGCCTGGGCCGGTTCAAACGGGCCTAACGGGCCCAACGGCTATTTTTTAAATTTTTTTTGTTTTAAATAAAGGCCAACGGTTAGAAGTTTAAAAACTAGCCGTTGGCCTGCCAATTTAGCCGTTTGGCTTTTTAAAAAATAGCCATTTGGCCCCCAAACTTTGTTTTAACCCCAAACTTTTTATAATTACACTTTTTTCCTTTTCTCAACTATAAATATCCTCTCATTCTTTCATTTTTACTCACAAAATCATCAATCTCTCTCTAATTTTCTTCTATAATTGCTTACTTTATTATTGCAATTTGTGAAAATTTGTGAAGTTGGTGAATTGAAGTATTAAAGTCTTCAACGATATACAATTTTCAAGAAGTTGTTCGTCAATTTGGTAAACTCGTTCCAACTCTTAAGTTTTAATATTATAGTTTTGTTTGTTTTAGTTTGTATAATTATAATTAATATGGCCTTTTCTTTGAAAAAAATGTTTGGTGGTAAGGGAAAATCTAAAATTGGTAAATCTAGTCGCCAAGCTACTACCCCTCCCCCGGCTCCCCGACCCAGACCTGTTACCCGTCCTCCTCCACCTATTATTCTTGATAGTGATAACCCTTGTTTTCAATTTAGCGATAGTCAATTTTGCCATGATGTTGCACCAGGTCAATAATTAAATGATGAATATATGAATGCTCTTTATCCTAATGAAACTATTGATGAAAATGATGAGGAAAATGATGATTTAGATGAAACGCAACCGGATTTAGATGATACACCTACTAGTCATGTTGTTAACCCAACTGATAATAATCCAAATGATGCCCCGCCTACCCTCCTATAGTAACCCCTACTTTTAATAGACAACGTTCTAAACTCCCCGAAACATCTCTTGTTTGGCACTTTTTTACTCAACTAAGAGAACAAAATAAGGCTAAGTGTAAAACTTGTTGGGTCTTTGATGACTCATAAATATGCTGGAGACCGTAGCGGTACAGGTAGTTTGACTAGACACATAAAGACAAACCCTAGAGATAAAGCTAGATATCTTCAAATGAAAGCGCAGCTAGAGGGGAGAAGTGTAGGTACTGAGGTTAACCCTAGTACTGGGTTAAATCTAGTTCAACCGGGAATTAATACTGTTACCGGTGGCATTTTATATTACGATCCAAATAAAGATCGTGAAGAATTAGCAAAAATGGTTACTGTTATGTGCTTACCCTATAGTTTTCCTTCTAACCTCACTTTGTGCATTATATTAGAAAAGTTTTTAATCCTACTTATAAAGGATGGCCTCGCGCAACCGTAAAGAGCGATATTTATAAATATAAACATGAATATGAACAATATTTGCGGTATTTATTTACTCATATAGATTGTCGCATTGCTATTACCACTGATATTGGTAGAAGTGGTAATGACTATGATTATATTACTGTAGCCACTCATTGGATTGATGAGGAATGAAAAATGCAAAAACGCATTATTGCTTATAGAATAATTAATTCACGTCACACAGGTAAGTTTATTGGTAACACAGTTGCAGATATTTGTAGATATTTTGCATTAGAGAGAAAATAATGTCAATTTCTATGGATAATGCTTCTAGTAACACTAATGCTATAGGCTTGCTTACAACTACACTAAATCCTGCATTTAGTAATTGTTTCCATGTTAGATGTATTTGTCATATTTACCATTTAATCATCGGTGATGGTATGAGAATTTTAAATTTAGAAATTGAAAAGGTTAAAATGGCTCTTAATTGGCTTTTTTATTCAAACCGTAGAAGTAGACTTAGAGAATATTTTAAAAAATGTGATGAATTTGGCTTTAGAGAGAGAAAGGTTCCTAAAGCTTGTCCGACTAGATGGAATTACATGTACGAAAGTTTAGTTGTTGCATATGAATATAGAAACCCAATAAACGCAACGTTTAATGCTCGTGTTGGTGGTGAGGATGATGATGAAATCCTTACAAATCAAGATTGGACTAATGTTAAAATTCTTATAGATTTTTTAGAACAATTTTATATTGCTACAAATGAATTATCTGGGCAATATTATCCTACTATTTCAAACTCTTAGGTTTATATTGCAGCACTATGTGATTTGTTTGTTCAATTTTCAGAGGGTGGGGTAATTTATCAACTTGCTATTGATTCTATGAAAGAAAAGTTTAAAAAATATTTTTTCCCTATCCCCCCTATTTATGGTATTGCTGCCATGTTAAATCCTACCATGAAATTAGGAGGTCCTCACTTTTGGTATTCAAATATTTATAAGGCTTTAGATCTTTCAGATGAGGAATTTGCTACACTTGCAGATGCAAAAGCCTCAATTAAAATAAATGCTCAAACAATTTATAATGCTTATCAACTTGCCTTAGATCATGCTAGACCAAATGTTCCAACTCCTACTTCGTCTAGTTCGCAATCATCTAAAAGAACTGTGGGCCTAAAAGCACTTAGTTCTTGGACGGAGTTCAGGGGTTCTCAAGGTGATAATATTGGTGATACTTCACATCTAAATGAGCTTCAAGTTTATTTGTCGCAGGGCCTTGAAAAAGAGAATCCAGACGGCACCTTTGATCTTTTGGAATGGTGGAAGGGCAAAGAAAAATACTTTCCGGCTCTTTCAAGGATGACTCGAGATATTTTATGTGTTCAAGCTTCAAAAGTGGCATCAGAGAGCGCTTTCAGTCAAGCGAGACTTCAAATCGGTAATCATAGAGCGTCTATGAGGGAGAGCTTGGAAAAATCAGTACTCTTCAGAGATTGGATCCGTTCGGAAAGAAGAAATTTTGGACTTGCTGAATCACAACCGGAGATAGACAAAGCTTATGAAGAAATGCTAGCGGAACTTGCGGAGGATGTTGCTTTGCCCGGAAGCGGTGATGAACAAGCTTCTTTTCCGCCACTACCAACAGAAATTCCTCCGAACCTTGAAGGATTTATGAAATTTGTTAGAGATAATATGTAGACTAATATGTAACTTGTATTTTGGCACATCTTCATTAGTTTTTTTCCTTTTAATGGTGGTATTAGCACCTTGTTGTGCTCATTCCATTGGGGGGAGGAAGACTAAGAAATATATGCCATTTTTGTTAATGTCGTAATAATAAAAATTATATGGCATTCCCTTGAATATTTCTTTGCAATTGTTTTTTGTGTTTAAATTTGAATTAGAAGATTTAAGTCACAATTCTATAATATATTTACAAGAAATTATCTATCTATCTATATATATANNAAAAAAAAAAATAGCCCGGAACACTTAGGCCCGTTTAGGCCTGTGGGCCCGGCCCATTTAGCCCGGGACCATGTGGTCTTAGGCCCACAGTGGGCCGGTTCCACCCATTAGGCCCGATAAGCCCGGGATCGTTTGGCCCGGGACCGTAAGGACCGGCCCGTTTGGCCCATTTAGGCCCGTGCCAAGCCCAGAAAGCAGCCTTACAATCTACGTGGCATGGTTCATTTGACTGTTTCGGCCTTTACAATATTTTCCTATCGAGACCCTGTTGACACGAAGCATCTTCCTTGAAAACACAACATCTGAGGGCGATGGCCCCCAGTATTCGAGGTTGATTGTAAAGAAGTCTCGGATACTGTTGAATTGTCCCCAGGTAGCAAAAATAATTGTTGCCTCGTTAAAAACCTCGCCGGAAAAACCCATTTGGGACAAAAACCGATCTAAGAGAAAAAGAGTGCAACGCGTGCTTTAAAACACGAGGTTTTTGTGTTGAAGAATTTCCCGATGTCTTTGATCGAACACCTGTAATAAGTTAGTATCGAATATAAACGAAAAAGGGAGAGAGTCATACCTTAGCAATAGTATCGTTTGAGGAGTGATATGTTCCAATTATTTGGCAGTTGTTCGCCATTCATCGTGCCAAGCTTGTAAGATCCCTTTCCGATGACACCGAGGACCTGATATGGTCCTTCCTAATTTGGGTCGAGTTTCCCCTCGTTTGGATCTCGAGTGTTGAGGGTGACTTTCCTAATAACTAAGTCCCCTATTTTGAAATGTCGAAGATTGGATCTTCGATTATAATATCTTTCGATTCGCTGGGCGGCCATTCGAACGAGGGCGACGCCCCGTTTTTTGTCTAGCAGTTCGAGGCTTGTGTTCATAGCCTCGTTATTTGATTCTTCCATTGTGTATCGAAACTTGACGCTTGGTTTCCCAAATTCGACCGGGATCAGAGCTTCGACGCCATATACTAAGAAGAACGGCGTTGCCCCCGTACTGGATTTTGTTGTTCGATGTCGACGCCCCCTTTTTCTCGCGAAATCGGGTTTACGACATTTGGGCGGACAACTCTTTTCCCTTTTGGGAATTGGGTCTTGGAGTTTGAAGAGTCGCCACCTAATGATTAAGTGCATTAGGACACTAAGAAGGGATTGAGTTTGAAGAACCAGAGTTTGGGTAAGGGCTAGAAATTATCTCGAGGGGAAGGTGTTAGGCACCTCTCAAGATCCACTAGTGTGGTTCCCGGCCATGTTATAATTGTGACTTCAAGTACAAGTAACAAATAAGCAAATAAGGGCTTCAAATATGAAGGATTGTCATATTAAAGTTTGCAGATAAGTTAAAGTTTGAAGAAAACAGAAAGGGACTCGAATTTTGAGAAAAAACAGCTTGAATATTCTGAAAAGTGATAAGTAAACAAATAAAGGGAAGGGGGTCCTAGATTTTCAACTAATATGGATCACATCAATGCAATACTCGGTAATCACTTCTCAAAGAGGGGCTACACGTGGTATTAGCGCACCGGTCACAATATCCATATCTACCCTTTCCCACCCCGTTAAGGTATTAAACACGGAATGGTTTCATTACTTATTGCATACTAGTACCCGCCCTGATCCTATCAGCCCCGGAGGCATTTGGGACTACTAGTCCTAAAGGGAAGGGAGATGTGGGTATTGTATGGTTTAAAAGGATAAAATTCTAGAGCGACAAACAAAAACACATAAGGCAGATTATGGGGAAGCACATAGCAGTTAAGGCTCAAGTAGGCCTCCTCATTCAAAGAAGAAAATTATTTAGCATGGCTTAGAAATACTGGTTAGGTCTTTAATTAAACTTAACGTAGGAAGGGTGGCTGATATATCACATATTTTCAGATAAGAAGTCCGAATTAGACCTGCTTGCTGGTTGTAATTATTAAAGACTGGTATAGTTGATTAATTACCTACAGGTTTGCCTAAATGAGGCATGAATCATGATATCTAAACATTGCAGAAGGCCTACTGATTTTAAAGAAGGATTGCTGATTTTAGAAACAAACAAATTCTGCAGATATTAAATGACATTTACTACTGATTTTAGACATGTAGATGAATCATATTTAAACGATTACCCCTATAGGCATGGCTTCTAAGCGTTATTGATTTTAAAACTGTTGCGTAAGTGCAGGAGTCCTATGAGCATGGTGTCTAGGACGCAATTGATTATTTTAGCCTATAGACTGTTTGCCTAATGTGCATATGCAGAAGCGCAGAAACTTATAGACATGATTTCTAATGCAAATGAATAACTTATAGGCAGGATTTCTCTATGTAGTAATAAATAACTTATAGGCAGGATTTCTATATGCAGATAAACTTACAGAAATGATTTCTAAATGCGGATAAGTAACTTATAGGCAGGGTTTCTAAATGCATAACGAAATGACCTATAGGCAGGATATCTATATGCAGATACATAAATGAAGGTGTTGTGATTGCAGAAATAAAACCTAAAGCATGATATCTACCCCACATGCATAACATGAGAGACCCTCCCCGTTTTTTACTATACACCCCATAGTTATTACAAATTATTACAACTTGAATAAATCCAGAAAAAAAGTAAATTACATCAGCAACTAAAATTCCAACCAAGGAGAGCCTAATTCAGACTCCTAGTCTGATACATGAAATAAACCAACTTCCAAAGATCAGATTTTCAAAGCCTTTCTCTTATTTGGGATGTGCCAAAGTTCCAAGGAGCTTCATGAGCTCCAGGCAGTGCTTACACCCCAAATATCATTGCGGAATTAGATTATGGTGCAGTGTGGAAGGGCCAGCCCTCAAATGTCCAAGTTCAGAGGGAACTCAAGGTCCCAAGGCAAGGCTCATAGGAGGGGGGCAGAACTTAGAGTCTAGGAGTAAGTGTAAGTGCAATAGAGAGGGAATTAGGGAAAGCCATGGCAGGTTGGTGGTCATGCCGAACAATTGGGATGCTGACACACCCCTGACCAGCCTGTCAGCTTTAAATTGGGGAGTTAGGACCTATAGAAGGTCAGGTTCAACCCTGGGCAGCAATTTGGATGCTACCAGGCCATGAACTTAACTCAACACACATAAGGAATGGGGTATGGGGATTCATAATAGAAGCAGGATACAAGGAAAGAGCAGGCAAAGGGGCATACCCAGCAATGAGACATACTGGCACACCCTCCAGCCTACTTAGAGGTTGGGGGTCAAAACTCAGTTCATGGACAACAATTCTTGTTGCCATGCCCTAACTCCCTACTCAAAAATACATAGGGGGTAATGGGATAGGGAGCAAGTGTTTCAAAAAAAAGAGAAGCAAGCAGTAGCATATAGGCATATTAAATGTTGAACTTTACAAAAAAAAATAGACATGGATACAAGGACTGTAAGTAAACACATTGTGGTGATGCTGAAAATTAAGTTAGGACATACCAATTTCAAAGAGACAAGTAAAGAGAAAGCAGTAGTCTTGTAAAAGCCAAAGTGCAGACAAGAAGCAAGAATACTCTAAGTATGTGTTCAGAAGAGAATTGTGTAATTGTGAAGTCTGAAGTGTGTTCAATCGTGTGTCCTTGTGAAAAAAGGGTCGTGTATTTATAGTGTGAAAGTCATGAGAAAATAAGGTAAGACAATAACTGAAGACTGATTGTCAATCAATTACATAAGACTCCCTTTAATTAAGGGATTCAAATTCAAACGGATATAAAACAATTAAGGAAAGAAATTAATCCAACGCTTGTGTAAAGCATGCAATTGAGGGCAAATACATAAAGGTTATTTAAGGCAAAGTTCAGTGGTACACGGTTGATGAAAAAATAAGGAAAGGGAATCAATCGAAAAAAATAAAATTGCAGGCTTTGTCCGAATGAACCAAGTCAGGAAAAAGAGTAAAGAGGGTTCAATTAGAGAAAATCAGTAGCAATCATCATACCTTATTAAAAGGAAATTCGGAATCAATCAATAGTTAGCAAAACCTTTTTAGAAGAAGAACTTCTCATATATAAAGCACACAAATATTCAACAAGAGGGAGTTGTCATGCTGGTTAGCAAAGATTAACATAGAAACAGTCATAAAAAGTTCAGGTCCAAATTATAGACTTAGAATGAGTCTGAGAGTTTGGGGTTTCAAAGTAAAACCCTAGTCCAAACACAAAATCGAACTTACCAAAGAAACCCCCAAATTCTAGGGTTTCAGTTTGAATCAATTACAGAGAGGAGAAGGCAAGCCATTGAAACAGACTCAGAGGTCTCTTTCAGAGACTTAGGAGAAAGCAAACAAATATAACAGCAAGTTCGAAACAACAGAGTGAAGAAACTGATTTGAAACATAGTGAGAAACAGTAGAGGAAAACATGTTTAAGAAAAACCTGGGACTTAAACAAGTTCAGAAGAGAAAAGAGATAGTATAATACTTAAGAAAAACGTTAGAAGAAACATATTTAAAGGGAACTCAAACAAGGTCCAGTAAAACAGTAACACTTAAGAACATGGTAGAGAAATACAGTAGAAGAACACGAAAGCACCGGAACAGTATAGCAAAAGAACATACAGTAAAACACACTGGGATAAACATGTGAGATCATGGTATAGAAACATAGTAGAAAAAAGAACGGAGCATAGTAGGAGAACATGCAGCACAAAAACACAGTAGAGGACATGCGTGGAGGAAAAGTAGACATAAGAACATAGTATAGCCAAATACACACAAAGAAAAGGAAAAGTCAGAGAAATAACTTAAGTTTTTCAGAAAAACCCTGAAGCGGAAAGAAGCAATTTTTGAAAGGAAAATTAGGGAAAACGTTTGAAAACTCAAGTAGAGCACAGACGTGTAACAAATCTAAGAAAAACAGAGAAAACCTCGAATAGCTAGGGTTTCAGAGGAACCCTAAAATGAGAAAGGCTTGGAAAAGGTCCGATCTAAGTCGGATAAGCTAGAACCAGGCTCAAAATGCTTTGGATACGCCGGAGCAAGGCCGGAGCGAAGATTCGAACGGACACCATCGAGGTCAGACCTCGAAACTTTGAACACCATGCGTTTAAGAACAGAGGGAGGTGAGTATAGGCCATCCATGGCCTGAGAGGCCATGGATTCCGGTGAGTTGGAGGTTGAAAATAGTGGAAGGCGATTAGGGTTTCAAGAACATTCGAGAGAGTTTGAGAGGGGGAAGGTATTCAGAGGCGGCTGGCCAAACGAATAACGGGGGATTAGGGTATGGTGGGGAATTAAAAAGGAAAGGGGTAATCATGGCCGTTGATCAAAAGGATCAACGACCTGGATTAAAAGGAGGCCGGACAGGTTGGATAAATGGGTTAAGGGGTTGGGTTAATTTAGGATTGGGCTGGTCCGGAATTGAGCTGGAAATTGGGTCTATTAGGGGGTCAAATTTGGCTATGATTGAAATACCAAATTGAAACGAAATGGGGCCAGTTTTTAAATAGCCAATTTTGTGCCTTTTATTTTATAAAATAGTAAAAAATATTTTTAACACAAATTAAAAGTACTAAACCAACTAATAATATATAAACATTAAATTAAAATATTGGACCCAATTTTACAATTATAGGAATGCTATTAATATTAAAATAGGCTAAAATTGCAATTGTATGCAATTTTAGCTTTAAAATACCAGATAGATTTGTAAAAAATATACAAAAACCCTCTTAACTATATTTTGGTGTAAATATGAGGATAAAATAAGTTATTCATCAAAATGATAATTTTGGGAATAATTATTGATTTTTGTACTGCTAAAAATGGACAATAAGTTGATTTTAAAATCTTTTAAAAATTAGAAAAAATGCCAAAACACTTAGCTATGCTTATATATTCATATACATGCTATTTTGAGAGTATTTTTGTATATGAAAATTATATTAGGGAAAAATTGGGTATCAACAATTGTCCCTCTTTATCCGGGAAGGATGAAAGAGTTGTCGGGTAAAGACATGATGGCCAATTTTGACCGAACGAAACGATTGAAGAATTTTGACCGAGCTCTGGTTCCTGAGTCGCCTACATATCCTTGGTTTTACAGGAATCAGGCCATATGTAGTTCGTGATCCATCGGCGGAATATGCCGATGGAGATTTCGAAAAAAACGGACGCGATATTCAGGTTGGGAAGGACAGTCAAAGTCTAGTAGGTTGCAGGAACTGGAGCGGGATCGCCCCTGCTGAGACAGCCATTTCTAGCCGGTTTACTTGCAAATGAGCAATGCGAACATATATTGTGCATAAATTTAAACGTGATGCAAGTTCCCATTGGACCATGAATGTTGTCCTTGGACGATTAGGATGACGTCCTCGGACCATGATGTCCTGGGTCATGAAGCGTATAATAAAGGATTCGCGGGCTATGAAATGATGCTCTCGGGCTATGAGAATGATGCCTCCGAACCATGATGCCTTTGAATAATGCTATGCAGAGATAAAAGTGGGGTCCTCGGGCCATGGGATGATGTTCTCGGGCTATGAAAATGGTGCCTCTGAACGATGACGCCTTTGGACAATTTTGGCGATCTTTCAGCCCATGAAATGCGGGGTTTGGCGCTCTTTCAGCCGATGCAAGACTTAAATAAAGAATGGCAATATTTCAGCCGATGCTAAGTGTAACATATAAGTGGCGATCTTTCAACCGATGCAAGACTTAAATAAAGTGGCGATATTTCAGCCGATGTAAAGATTTAAATAAATGGCAATATTTCAGCCGATGCAAAACTTAAATAAAATAGCGATATCCGGCTATGCAAGAAAGAGTAAAGTGGCGATGTTTCAGCCAGCAGATGTAAATAAAAGTGGCGATGTTTCAGCCATGCAGGTGGAGGTAGAGCTTAACCTCGGAAGGCAGAATGGTAGCCTTATGCAATGTATGGAGACAGAGCTTAGTCTCGGAACAGAGCTTAGTCTCGGAAGGCAGAAAGGTAGCCTTATGCAATGCAGGAATGCAGATGGATACAGAGCTTAGTCTTGGAAGGCAGAAAGGTAGCCTTATGCAATGCAGAAAAATAAAGGCGAATAATAATGAAATCTCTTAGCTGATAGCTGATTGCTGTATTGTGGTATTGTGGTTGCTGGGGATGTCTCGTACGGATAGCAATTGTAAATAGGCGATGATTCTGAGAGTTGTACTCCTGAAAAGTATGAGTGTGTAAACGTATCTGATGATTTTATGTCTTGGGTGCCTGCATCCAAAGAAAATCGTGAGATTTGTAAAAGGGGGAAAGGTTAGTCCGTCTTCCCGTGGACCTTGCTTGTCCTGCTCGGCTCTTGTTTTCATTGGGGCAGCATCGCTAAACAAAGCGATTTTGATGTAGTCATGCATGATTTAGTAAAAACTTAATATAAATACATGGTTGAAAATAGTTCTCTTTAGATGAACCGACGGCTGCGACGCGGTTCAAGACATTGCAACCTCTCTCGCTCCGGAATTTTGAGGGTCCTCCTCAAAATCCTGCCCCACTTTACTGGGCTGGTGCTTCTGACGGCTGCGTGCGATGACTGGTTGAAAATCAACTTCGGAATTTTGAGGGTCCTCCTCAAAATTCTGCCCCAATTTCCAATGGCGGGGGAAATGAAAATTTTATTGAATTGTGACCGAACCCGTAGGGCTGCCTACGTATCCCCTCTTAAACGGGAATCAGGTCAGGCGTAGTTCAAATTACATCATATAGGAAAGCATAAAGTTTACACATAGTAACGCTTGACTGCATCTGAATTAATTGGCTTTTGCCAGACTTCTCTATCCATTTCTGCAAGTATGAGGGCTCCCCCTGTTAGAACCTGGTGAACCATGTACGGGCCCTGTCAGTTAGGAGAGAACTTCCCCTTGGCTTCATCCTGATGCGGGAAAATTTTCTTCAACACCAGCTGCCCTGGCGTGAATTGTCTCGGCTTGACTCTTTTGTTGAAGGCTCTGGACATCCTATTCTGATACAATTGACCATGGCAAACTGCATTCATTCTCTTCCCATCTATTAGAGCTAGTTGTTCGTAGAGGCTTTTTACCCGTTCTGCATCGTCAAGTTCTGCTTCCTGTATGATCCTCAAGGAGGGAATCTCCACCTCGACGGGAATGACTGCCTCTATACCATAAACCAACATATATGGAGTTGCTCCGGTTGATGTGCGAACTGTGGTATGGTATCCCAATAGAGCAAACGACAGCTTTTCGTGCCACCGCTAGTGTTTCTCTATCATCTTCCTTAGTATCTTCTTAATGTTCTTATTGGCTGCTTCTACAGCTCCATTCATCTGAAGTCTGTAGGCTGTAGAATTCTTGTGTTTAATCTTGAATGTTTCACACATGGCTTTCATCAGGTCACTCTTGAGTTTGGAACCATTATCAGTAATGATTGACTCTGGGATGCCGAACCGGCAAACGATGCGGTCGCGGACAAAGTCTGCCACAACTTTCTTGGTCACTGCCTTATATGATTCTGCTTCAACCCATTTGGTGAAATAATCAATTGCCACTAGAATGAACCTGTGCCTGTTTGATGCGGCAGGCTCGATAGGTCCGATAACATCCATTCCCCAAGCGGCGAACGCCCATGGCAAGCTTGTTGCGGTAAGCTCGTTTGGAGGCACTTTTATCATGTCTGCATGTATCTGACAGCGATGGCATTTTCGGACATACTGGATGCAGTCCGTTTCCATAGTCATCCAAAAATATCCTGCTCGGAGTATCTTCTTTGCTAAGACAAAACCATTCATATGTGGACCACATGTCCCTGCATGAACCTCTTCTAACAACCTGGATGCTTCCTTTGCTTCGACACACCTTAGTAATCCCAAATCGGGAGTCCTCCTATATAGGATTCCTCCGCTGTGAAAGAAGTGATTGGATAACCTTCGCAGTGTGCGCTTCTGAGTAGCATTTGCAAGTTTCGGATATTCCCCTGTTGTCAAATATTCCTTGATATCGTGAAACCAGGGTTTTCCATCTGCTTCTTCCTCGATATGAGCTCAGTAAGCTGGCTGATCATGAACTTTTACCGGGATAGGATCAATGAAGTTCTTATCTGGATGCTGAATCATAGATGATAGGGTAGCCAATGCATCGGCAAACTCATTCTGGACTCTGGGAACATGCTGGAATTCTGTCTTTGTAAACCTCTTCCTCAACTCCTGTACATGATGTAGATAAGGGAGTATCTTGGAGTTCTTGGTTGCCCATTCTTCTCGGACCTGATGTATGAGCAAATCTGAATCCCCGATCACTAGTAACTCCTGAATGTTCATATCAATGGCCAGCTTGAGCCCTAAGATGCAGGCTTCGTATTCGGCCATGTTGTTGGTGCACGGGAACCTGAGCTTGGCAGACACCGGATAATGCTGACCTATTTCTGATACTAGAACTGCTCCTATGCCAACTCCTTTGAAGTTTGCTGCTCCATCGAAAAACATTCTCCAGCCATCATAGGATTTTGCGATATCTTCTCCTATGAAAGATACCTCTTCGTCAGGAAAATACGTCTTTAGAGGCTCATATTCTCCGTCCACGGGATTTTTGGCAAGATGATCTGCCAGTGCTTGTCCTTTAATTGCCTTCTGAGTCACGTAAACAATGTCGAATTCACTCAGCAGGATTTGCCACTTGGCTAGCTTGCCCGTGGGCATGGGCTTCTGGAAGATATACTTCAGCGGATCCATTCTTGATATGAGATAAGTGGTATAGGCACAGAAATAATGCCTCAACTTTTGAGCTACCCAAGTCAGAGCACAACAGGTGCGCTCTAATAGAGAATACCGGGCCTCGTCCGGGGTGAACTTCTTGCTGAGATAGTAGATGGCTTGCTCTTTTCTCCCCGTTTCGTCACGTTGTCCCAAAACACAACCGAATGCCCCATCCAATACTGCAAGGTAGAGCAATAGCGGTCTATCCGGTTCGGGCGGAACCAGAACTGGCAGCGTTGACAGGTATTCCTTGATTCTGTCAAAGGCTTTCTGACAATCATCAGTCCATTTGGTGGCGGCGTCCTTCTTCAACATCTTAAAGATTGGCTCACAAATGACACTAGACTGAGCTATGAACCAGCTGATGTAGTTGAGTCTCCCCAAGAAACTCATAACGTCTTTCTTGTTCTTTGGCGGTGGCAATTCTTGAATGACTTTAACCTTTGACGGATCCGACTTACGATGAACCCAAGCATTTTTCCGGCAGGAACCCCGAATGCACATTTGGCAGGATTCAGTTTCAGATTGTACCTTCTCAATCTGTTGAAGAACTTCCTCAGATCTTCCATGTGGTCAGTGGCTTTCTTGGATTTGATGATGACATCGTCTACATACACCTCGATCTTTTTGTGTATCATGTCATGGAAAATAGTAGTCATGGCCCTCATGTAGGTGGCCCCAGCATTCTTTAATCCAAACGGCATCATCTTGTAACAATACATCCCCCGCGGCGTAATGAAAGCCGTTTTCTCCGCATCTTCTTCGTCCATCCATATATGATGATACCCAGCAAAACAATCAACAAATTACTGCAGCTCGTGCTTGGCGCAATTTTCAATCAGGATGTGTATGTTCGGCAAAGGGAAGTCGTCTTTCGACTGGCCCGGTTGAGATCCCGGTAATTGATAAGTTAGAATCTTAACGTATTTTATACCCCTACTTGCCTACGCTTTGGTTGTAAATTGCCACAAAATAGTCCCAAAATGCTCACAAGTTGTACTTGATTGCAGGTTTGATCGACAAAGCGACAAAAGTCAAATATCGGCTCGAAAAGGAGTGAAACCTGCTCAAGTGTCAAAGACTAAGGAAGTTGAGGAAAAGAGAACCTAGTGCGGACCGCGCAACTGTGAACGCGGCCACACTAAGAGGTTCAGAGAATGGCATATTCAAAGGGAAGGCAATGCGGCCGCAGACATTTCCATACGGTCCGTGGTCAGGCAGCGCTACACTTTTACGCGGTCCGCAAAGCAGAGATTCAGAGAGCCAAAATTTGGGCCCTTCCAAGCAAAGCGGCCTGCGTTCATTTCTGTGCGGCCGCGCCAACTTCCACCGCGGCCGCGCTACATTTTTACGCGGTTCGCGGTTCTCAACTTCAAAGAACCAGAAACCAAAAGTTCAAGAGCCAGTGCGGCCGCGGTCATGATTGTGCGGTCCGCGCTGACCCCGCAGGGGTATTTTTGTCCAGTTTTTCCAGCCCAGTATAAATAGGACCTTTTTCCATTTTTAGGTTAAGTTTTATTTTTCTGAAGCTGCTGAGCTCGTGAGACCGAATAGTTTAGCCATTTTTGGCACTATTGCTCTTCAATATTGTATTTTCTTCCTAGCAATTAATTAATATGTTTACTTCTTCATCTATTTCTTTAATTTTTGCATCTAGCATGAGTAGCTAAACTCACTAGCTAGGGTTGTGGCTCAACCCTAGTGTGGGTAATTGATGGGTGTTGCCATCTAAGGTTAGATTGATATTGGGTGTTTGTTATTTGGGTTAAATTTAGGTTTTAATTAAGGATTGGTGGTTGCAAACACTGATTCTAGCTTGGTGGGTTTAACTCTTCTTGAGAAAGAGAGTCTATGACCCCAAAATTGACCCAACAAGGAATTGGGATGGACCCATGAGTAATGGTAGTCCAAATTAACGGGTTAAATCTCGAAAGAGTAATCACCCTACTTGAACCCTAGTTGCTTGGTCTAATTGGCCTACCCAATTGGTCTCGAGAGAGTCAAATGGGCAAAATCACTCTCTCTACCGAGAGGTGTGAGAGTGGGTACAATTGTGCAACGGTTATAGCATAAGCCCCAAATATGTCAATCTATCCTTAGTAGCATCTACCCGTTAATTAGGCACCTAGGCAATGCCACGACCCTAGTGCCTTTCTCTATTTCAATTACAACTTAGCAATATTCCCATAGCATAATTTAGTTTCAATCATTAGCTTATTAAAGGTAGATATAGAAATCAAAACCAAATATGTTTGAAGAGACATTAGAAGCACAACCGCAACTCTAAACTAGACAGATATTACAACTCCATTACTAGCTCCCTGTGGAAATTCGATCCCGAACCACTATTCGGGTAAAAGCTATTGCTACCCGCTCTTCCTACCTTAGTGTAGTGTCGAGTCGGCATCGATCACTTTTTGGCGCCGTTGCCGGGGAGCTTACGGTGTTGACTATCTGTTTGGTTAGTTTTGTGTTTTGCTTCTCTTTCCTTCTTGTTTACTAACTTTGTTTGTGTCGATTACTCAGGTACCATGGATTTAAATGGAAACGACCCTCTTGGAAACGTGCTCGCGGGGGAGGAGGTAGAGGATATTGGAGATTAGGAGGTGCCTCTTGTACCTCCCGGACCAAGAAGAGGCCGCCAGGCCAATATAAATGACAACGTTCCAGACCCTCCTCCGCCAGCTCCAAGAGAGGTTCCTCGGGTGCTGCCAAATCAAGGATATGCAAGTGCCATTGTTCCTCCCCGAATCCGGGCGGGGAACTTTCAAATCACAAATGTTATGTTGACCTTGATGGAGCAAAGAGGGTATTTTACGGGCGCCTCCGACCAAAATGCCTACAAGCACTTGAAGGGGTTCATAGATACTTGCTGGGGGAGCAAGCAAACAAACGTGTCCGAGGATGCGTTGAGATTGAGGCTTTTCCCATTCTCTCTTCGGGGTAAAGCGTTGGACTGGTTAGAAAGGCTCCCTAATCATTCTATAACCACATGGGATGAATTGGCGGACAAATTTATTGCCAAGTTCTTTTCTCCAAGTCATATGGTAGCTCTTCGGGATAAATTTCTAGCTTTCAAGCAAATGCCAACGGAACCTTTGCACGAGATATGGGAAAGATATAGAACAATGGTGAAGGAGTGCCCTAATAACAACATGACCAAGGCGACGATTCAGCAAACTTTTTATAGGGGCATTAACACCACGAATCAGTGCATTGTGAACCAATTAGCCGGTGGGAACTTTATGAAACTTTCTTACCAAGAAGCTTGTGATGTACTTGATGAAATGGACGACACTTCTTCGGCATGGCAAAGCCGAGAAAATTACCCCACGGTCATCCATTTGCACAAGGAATTGAATGATCATGGCCAAGCTATTGCCGAGCTTACAACAACAATGAATCAGTTGGCGAAGGCGCAATTGCAACAAGTTCAAAACCCGCGCCAAGTCAATGCAACGGAAAGTGTTTCTATGCTAAAAAGGAGGCAAAGAGGGCAACAACACCTCAAGGTAATGGTGATCAATTTGACGACAACAATGATGGTGGTGGTTATTCGAATGAGTGCTATGATGATCAAAGTGAGGAATGTCAATATGTCAATAACTACCAAGGAAATAGAGGAAATCAAGGGAATCAACAATGGCGTCCCCAAAGCAATTGGGGCAATCAACAAGGCAGCAGTAATTGGAATAATAATAACCAATAACAAGGCGGTAACAATTGGAACAACAACAATCAGAACAACAATTGGGGTAATCAAGGTAACAATCAAGGCAATTGGAATGGGAACAACAATAATTGGAAAAACAACAATAACAATCAAGGAGGGTGGAATAATGGTGGTAGGGGGCAAGGCTTTCAAAGGCCCCCCATGTTCCAACAACCAAACAATCCACCCCCCTTTCAATCCCAAGGGTCTAGTTCTTCCGGAAGTGATATGGGGCGGATAGAGATGATGTTCGAGCAGATGATGAAAAAGAACCAAGACTCTGATACACAATTGGCTTCGCATAACACATCTATCCGGAACCTAGAAGTACAAATAAGCCAAATTTCTCAAGCTTTAAATACCCGACCTAAGGATGCGCTACCAAGTGACATGGTAGTGAACCCGAAGGGGGGTAACAATCATGTAATGGCAGTCACAACTAGAAGTGGAAGAGGCGACGAAATGCCATCCTCAAATGAAAATCGAGTGGTGAATGATGATGTTGAGCTCCAAGAAGATGTGGATCCTTTGGTTGTTGAAGATGTGGTTGAGACAAATGTGAACAAGGAAGTGAGAATAGATATTGATGAGGCCGAGGTGGAAACTCAAGAGGCCGTGAACCCGTCTAGGGAGCACATAATTGATATTCCGGAGCCGGTGGTGCCAAAAACCAAGACACCCTTGCCTAGACCACCTCCACCTTATCCTCAGCGGTTAGCAAAGCAAAAGAGTGACAATCAGTTCAAGAAGTTCATAGATATGATGAAAAGCCTTACAATCAATGTGCCTTTGGTGGAGGCACTTGAACAAATGCCAGGCTATGCAAAGTTCATGAAGGATTTGGTCACAAAGAAGCGTTCCATGGATTGTGAAACAATAAAGATGACGCACCAAGTTAGTGCGATAGTGCATTCTATGGCCCCGAAACTTGAAGACCCTGGAGCTTTTACTATTCCTTGCACTATCGGGAGTGCGGAGTTTGCTAAGGCCCTTTGTGACTTGGGGGCTAACATTAATTTGATGTCGTATTTAGTCTTCAAGACTTTGGGAATTGGGCAACCTAGGCCAACCTCGATGAGACTTCAAATGGCGGACCGGTCGATGAAGCGGCCTTTGGGTATAATTGACGACGTTCTTGTCCGGGTGGACAAATTCATATTGCCGGCCGACTTTGTCATATTGGATTGTGAAGTAGATTTTGAAGTCCCGATTATTCTTGGGAGACCTTTCCTAGCTACGGGGAAGGCTTTGGTTGATGTTGAGGCAGGTGAGTTGACATTCCGAGTGGGAGATGAGAAGGTGGTATTCCATGTTTGCAAATCAATGAGACAACCCAATAGCACGGAAGTGTGTTCACTTGTGGACATTGTCATATCTGTGATAGTGGATGACACAAGTTCCATGATAAATGTTGAAGATCCTCTTGAGGCCGTACTTCTTGGCATGGATGTCGATGATGATGCTAGCAGAGTGGAGTGCGTGAATGCATTGCATGGTATGGTTTCATATTCATATGAGACTAGGAAGTTATCTTTGGATCTTGAAAACCGCAAAACTCCACCAACTAAGCCATCCATTGAGGAGCCACCGGTGTTGGAGTTGAAGCCACTTCCTCCATACCTCAGGTATGAATTTTTGGGCTCTAATTCAACTCTTCCAGTTATTCTTTCTTCTTGCCTTACTAACTTGCAGGTGGATGCCACTTTGGAGGTGCTTCAAAGGCGAAAAATGGCAATAGGATGGACTCTGGCGGACATTAGGGGAATAAGCCCCGCATTTTGCATGCATAAGATCATTTTGGAGGAGGATGCAAGGCCGTCCCTTGAACATCAAAGAAGACTCAATGAGGCGATGCAAGAAGTGGTAAAGAAAGAGGTTATCAAGTGGCTTGATGCTGGTGTGGTTTATCCAATCTCTGACAGTTCGTGGACTTCTCCGGTCCAATGTGTGCCAAAGAAAGGAGGGATGACGGTGGTGCCCAATGACAACAATGAGCTTATTTCCACTCGAACCATTACCGGGTGGAGAGTTTGCATGGACTACCGGAAACTCAACAAGGTGACCCGCAAGGATCATTTTCCCTTGCCATTCCTTGACCAAATGCTTGATCGTCTTGCGGGGAGAGCATTCTATTGTTTCTTGGATGGGTACTCGGGCTACAATCAAATTTTAATTGCCCCGGAGGACCAAAAGAAGACTACTTTTACATGCCCCTATGGCACCTTTGCTTTCTCCCGGATGCCATTCGGATTGTGCAATGCTCCGGCGACCTTCCAACGTTGCATGATGGCTATTTTCACCGATATGGTGGAGGACATATTGGAGGTCTTTATGGACGACTTTAGTGTGGTTGGTGACTCTTTTGATGAATTCTTGGTAAATTTGGATAGAGTCTTGGCTCGTTGTGAAGAAACTAACCTCGTTCTCAATTGGGAGAAATACCATTTTATGGTTGAAGAAGGTATAGTGTTGGGCCACAAGATTTCAGAACACGGGATTGAGGTAGATAAGGCGAAAATTGAGGTGATTTCAAGGCTCCCTCCCCCTACTTCTGTCAAAGGGGTGAGGAGTTTTCTAGGGCATGCCAGGTTCTACCGGCGGTCTATCAAAGACTTCTCGAAGGTTGTGAATCCACTGTGCAAGCTACTAGAGAAAGATGCCAAGTTCATTTTTGATGAAAAATGCATGGAGGCCTTTGAACTCTTAAAACACAAGTTGACCACTACCCCTATCATAACAGCACCTAATTGGAGTTTGCCCTTTGAACTAATGTGTGATGCTAGTGATGTTGCAGTGGGGGCGGTGTTGGGTCAACGGGTTAACAAAATGTTCCACCCCGTGTATTATGCAAGTAAGACTATGAATGAAGCTCAACGGAATTACACGGTGACGGAGAAGGAGTAATTGGACATTGTATTTGCCATGGAGAAATTTCGGCCCTATCTTATTGGGGCCAAGGTGATTGTGCACACGGACCATGCCGCCCTTAGATATTTGATGACCAAAAAGGATTCCAAAGCAAGATTGATGAGATGGTGTTACTTCTTCAAGAATTTGACTTAGAAATAGTGGACCGGAGGGGAAGTGAGAACCAAGTTGCGGACCATTTGTTCGGCTAGAGGAAGAAGGGAGGCCATGTGACGGTCTTGAGATAAATGATGCATTCCCCGACGAGCAACTTCTTTCTGTGTCAATGTGTGACATGCCATGGTTCGCGGACATCGCCAACTTCATTGTGACCGGAACTGTCCCGTGTGAGCTCTCTTCCAACCAAAAGAAGAAACTCAAACGGGATAGTTTGGATTTTTATTGGGATGATCCGTACTTGTTCAAAATTTGCACGGATGGTGTGATTAGAAGATGTGTCCCGGAAGGTGAACAATTGAGCATACTGGAGGCTTGTCACTCCTCCCCCTATGGTGGCCATCATGGAGGGGTGAGGACGGCTTCAAAGATCTTTAGTTGCGGTTTCTATTGGCTGACTTTGTTTAAAGATGCTAGTGACTTGGTAAAGAGATGTGATGCATGCCAAAGGGCTGGCGGAATTTCAAAAAGGGATGAGATGCCTCTCAATACGATTCTCGATGTGGATATTTTTGATGTGTGGGGCATCGATTTCATGGGTCCTTTCGTGAGCTCTTGTGGGAACACTTATATTCTCGTGGCGGTGGACTATGTCTCAAAGTGGGTGGAAGCCGTGGCCTTACCCAACAATGAAGCCCGAAGTGTTGTGGCATTCTTGAAAAAGAGTATCTTCACAAGGTTTGGTACCCCTCGTGCTATCATTAGTGATGGGGGGTCTCACTTTTGAAACAAGGCTTTCGACTCACTGCTTGCTAAGTATGGAGTAAATCACAAAGTGACCACCCCCTATCATCCTCAAGCTAGTGGTCAAGTGGAAGTGTCCAACCGAGAAATAAAGAGTATCTTGTCCAAGACGGTAAATGCTAATAGGACCAATTGGTCGAAAAAGTTGGATGACGCTTTATGGGCTTACCGGACGGCTTACAAGACCCCAATTAGTATGTTCCCGTACCGGTTGGTGTTTGGGAAAGCTTGCCATCTTTCAGTGGAATTGGAGCACAAAGCTATGTGGACCTTGAGAAAGTTGAACTTGGAATGGGATGTTGCGGCGAATCTCCGTGTTGAGCAACTTAATGAGCTTGATGAGTTTAGATTTCATGCCTACTCCAGCTCGTCCTTGTATAAGGACAAGATGAAGTATCTTCATGACAAATATGCTCGGGGAAAGGAATTCAAGGTTGGTGATATGGTTCTTCTTTTCAACTCCAGGCTGAGGTTATTTCCGGGAAAGCTCAAGTCAAAGTGGAGTGTGGGCCATTTAAAGTTGTATGTGTGACTCCGTTTGGTGCTCTTGATCTAAAGAACAAGAATGGTGAAGTTTTTCGGGTCAATGGGCATCGTGTCAAGCATTATTTGGGGAAATTTGATGACAGCCATGTGGTGGCACTCGTTCATTTGAAGTGATGTGATGGTAACATGCGTCGTGCCGCGACGTTAAATCAGGCGCTTCTTGGGAGGCAACCCATGTATTTTTCTTTATCTTTGATTTTCTTTGTAGCTTAGGATTTTTGAGTTAATTGTTTGTGAGATGTTGCAGGGATTGTGTTGAAGCAGTGCAAAACAAAGGAAAAACACTGGTAGTCTCTGAATTTGCCAGTGCGGACCGCGGTGCACTTTTGTGCGGTCCGCGCTGGCATGATTAAAAATGCATGCTCTCAAGTTTTCCACTGCGGCCGCGGTCAAATTGGTGCGGTCCGCGGTGCACTCCAACGCGGCCGCGCAAGGTTGCCTTCTGAAACTTCGGATTTTGAAACCCAACGCGGTCCGCGGTCACTTTTGTGCGGCCGCGCTGGTAGGTAAGTGTGGGGCCCCCAGTTCTTCTATAAATAGGGCCCTAGGCTTTCATTTTACCCTTTTCGCACTTTGAACACTCAGAGCTATAGGACGTTGTTCATCCCCTTCTAAGACTATTTTTCTGGATTGCTTGGACTAATTGCATTCCATCTTCACAGTCTTGGTAACATTTCATGCACTTGTGATTAATTAATTCCTTATTTTCATGGCTTGTTCAGTAGTTTAGCTTCCTCTTGTTCTTTAACTGTTAGTTTAGGTTAGTTTAAAACTAGGGTAATGCATTGAATAGGCTTAATCAATGGGTGAACTGAGTAGGGACGAAGTAGGTGTAAAAACTTGAACAAGAATGGCAAGATATGCACCCCTAACTTAGTACCCGTAAACCCTAGCTCAGCGTGGTCCGCGGTCACTTTTGCGCGACCGCGCTGCCCTAACGCGGTCCGCATTACAATTTTGTGCGGACCGCGGTGCTTTTGTGATTGAAAAGTAATAGTCTCCAGCGCGGCCGCATTCATGCTTGTGCGGTCCGCACTGGCCCACCGCGGCCGCATTGCATTTTTGTGCGGACCGCGGTGGGAGATTCAGAGAGGGTGAATTCTGGGCCTTTGCCCAGCGCGGACCGCGGTCATGTTTGTGCGGTCCGCGGTGCTGTGTTCTGCAAACTTTTCTACTGCTGTGTACTAATATTATCTCTGCAATCTATTTGATTCACCTGATTCACTGCATGTGCTTCGACTAACAATGTTAGACGCTTATCTTTGCAGACAATGGTTAAACAAAGGGGAGCCAAACAGTCACAACAACCCGGGAGAGGAGGTTCCTCCCGAGGGGGTAAAGGAAAAAGAATAGCAAAGCTCACTCCCCAGGCTAGGGAAAACATAAAAAGAACCCGAAAATTGATCAAAGTTGCTGATAGGGCTGCTTTGCATTCGTCGGGGAGTGAGTATGTACCCTCCAAAGACATCTCCTTCGATTCAATCCCAACTCATGTAATTGACCCCCTCCACCTAGTTGATACCCCTCCCCCATCACCCACCTCCAAAAGACCAGTGACTGTAGTCTCGGATTCTTCTGACGAGTTCGCAGCTGGTAGTGAGCAATACTCCACCTCCCCCACAGCTTCATTATCTGGGGAGAGTGTAGGTCAAGAAGAGGGAGGTGAACCTCAGGTTGGGGGATTGAGAGAACTAGGAAGCCTGAAGTCTAGGAGATCGGTTTGTCAGTCAAGTGGCCTTTCATAAGTTTAGGGAATGGTGGCCGTTGAGGAAGTTGATACCGAAGAGGACTTTTATTGACACTGACCTTTTACCCCACAACCCGAACATGCAGAGAGAATTTAGAGCAAGATGGGGCTGGGAGTTCTTCATGGAGGGTGCATCGATGCTAACGAGCACATGGTTAGGGAGTTCTACTCCAATGTGGCTCATATAGTCAAGGATACCAAGGTGACCAAAGTTAGAAACAAAACAGTGTTGTTTGATGGGAGATCGTTAAATGAGTATTTGGGGTTCCGTGATGAAGACGAGTCCCTTTATTTGGCAAAGTTGGCAATGGGAGAGGAAGTCCACCCGTGGTTGGCCCAGTACTTGGCAATCCCAGGTACCGTGCCGGAGTGGTTGCAAGCTGGAAAGAAGATATTCAGGAAGACATTCAGTTTTGAGGCTCGAGGGTGGTTGACCTTTGTATGCAGTCGGCTTGACCCTTCTACTCATGACCAGACGATTCCACTTACCCGAGCAGTTCTGGTTGCATCTATTATGGCTGGGTACCCTATCAACTGGGCAATGTGATGTCCCGTGTGATTTCTGCGGTGGGGCAAGAGCATGACAGGAATTATCCTTTTCCAAACACCCTATCAATGTGTTTTCGGGATCTGAAGGTGGAGAAGAGGAGATATGAGGTCAAGACCAAGCCTGTGGCTCTTTACTCTTGGTACAGTATGCAGGGTCTGGACAACCCTAAATCCAAGAACTACAAGACACCTTCCTCTGCCCCAACTGGCCAGTCTGAGGAGCCAGTTGCGGTAGAGCCTTCTACCGAGCCTTCTGCCACACCTGCTGCCACTACAGTTGAGGACTTGCCTGCAGGACCTTCTTCTTCTGCTGGTCCCAGTACTTCAGCAGGCCCGAGAGTGCCATCTTCCAGGACTCATCCATTCACTGCCCATCAGCTGAGTCAGACTTTGGCTAGCCTGAACAACTGGATGTCAGCAGCGACATCCAAGTTGTCCACCTTGTCTTCCACTATTCAGGCCCAGGAAGCACCTCAGCCGGTTCAGATTCCTCAGTCCATTGAGGATACCTTGAAGAAGCTCCTGGAGAACCAGGAAAAGATTTTGAAGACTCAGGCTACCCTATCTGCAGCAGTGGAGTCACACGGCAAGGCTCTGAAAGAGCTTGCCAAGGAGCACAGAAAGATGCGGAGGTCACGGGCTTCAAAAGAGTCTGTGAAAGAGCTGCGGAAAGATGTGGAAAAGCTATTGGCAGATCAGATGCCTTTAGACTTGTTATTTGGGGATCCAGCCCCTCCAGCAGCAGCACCAGTGCCACAGCCAGAGCAGGAGCAGGTACCCAGGCAGCCTAGGAAGAAGAGGAAGCTTCCCAGCACAGCAGATGCGGTTATTGAGGTGGCAGTCCCACAGGAGGCCTCCTCCACTTTGCCTCAGGATGCACCTGTCATACAGCCGGTCCAGGAGCAGGCTCCAGTCCCAGCAGTTGAGCAGCAGGAGGCCAGGAGCCAGTCTGAGGCTCCCGCACATACGGAGGACTTGGGGACCACAGATGACCCCATGCAGACGGACCTGGCTTAGGGAGCCCCTATATCCTTTGATATGACTTTTTGTTTGATGCTTATTTTGGTAGTTGGCATTGGGGACAATGCCAGCTCTTATTCGTGGGGTGCGCCCTACTTTATTTTGATGACTATCTAGATGACTGTACATATTTGACTCAATTTTTATTCCTTTTTGGTTGATTTTCCATTTGGTATGTATATAAATCTACATTCAGTACTTTTTACCATCTATTTTGGTTTATATATAAAGTTAATTGACATTTTGTATATATTCATCCCCGTTTGTATATTCTAACTCCCTATTGTAAATATTCATTCTATTTTCGTTTTTCACAAAAATTTCTCGTTTTTAGCTTTATAGTTAGGTTCGTAGCCTTTTGTTTTGTTTTTGACGCTTCCAATAAGCCCTTGGTTTTCTTAAGGCCACGGTTCTTTCCAAAGGTGGAATATTGTGTGAACCGGGTGGCTCTTCACGATGATGGATGGAGTGACTACTTCTTAAGGGTTTGAGTCCGTTTCTTTGATTTTTCTTTTATTTTTGATAGTTGTAGTTAAGGGCACCTCAAGCAAAGCTTCACTTGGGCCTAGCACATTTGCCTTTGGTCCCATGGTCAAAGACATAATGTTGTGTATAGGATGGTGAAAGTCGTGGCCTTGAGACTCTTGCGTTGACCAAACAATCATCATGTGGTCTTTTCGGACCATTGTGTGCTTGAATCGTAACTAAGGTCGTTGTGGGCCCTCGACTCGATGTCTTTAGCAATCCCTTAGCGTGTGTGGTAAGGAATCTAATTGTGAGTCCAAGTCCCGAGCCAATGGTCTAGAACTTTCCCTGAATGTTTGTTGAGGCGAAATTCCTAGGTGAAATTTGACTTGAGAAATGATTATAGGCTCTCCTTGATCCGAATGTTAAGTTGAACAATTCCATAGCCTACCAAAAAGATGATCCCTAGTTAACCCTTTTGAGCCTTAAACCTTTTCTTTCAAGAACCAATGCTAAAAGCCTATACCCGTTCTAAATGATTACCCTCTCTTGACACCCAAATCTTCCCTTGAATAATGGTAAATGCCTAAGTTTGGGGGGAGAGACAAGAAAGGAAACAAAGTGGTAGAAAGGTAAAAAAGCAAAAGAAAAAGGAAGGCAATGAAAAGGCAAGAAAAGAAAAAGACAGAACAGAAAGTCCAAAGTGAACAAGAATAAAAAGGGATTCAAAGGAAACAAAAGTGAAAAGAAAAAGGTGTGGAAAAAGTAGAAAAAGGAGAAATGTTTTGAATTGCATAAGAAAGGGTGACAATGTGTCTCTCTAACCCCTTGTAAAGAAGTGAAATACTCAAAAGAGTCAAGAGAGTTGTGCCATAATGAATCAAAAGAAGTGCTTAAGGGAAGATTGAACCCACTTGAATAAAAACATGTCCTACCCTTACCCAAAAGCCTTCATAATGACTCCACAAAAGCCCTATAGGATCTTGAGTTGAAGGAAACATACATTAGTGGATACTTACATAAGGGGCAAGCATATGGTACCTAGAGTCGGACTTGTGACCTTCTTCTTGAGAGAGATGAGTGAAACTCCATCAACCTCGATTTGTTTGTTAATACTCTAAAAGGTGAGGTTCGCTTAGGGAGAGTTGAGGATGTGTGAGTTTGGGTTCCACAATGACCAAAGTAATTGAGATAAGTTCTTTGATGAAATGTGTCAACTCTTGATGCTCTTGTGTCACACTTGATCCATGGTTTTTCAAAAGTTAAATGTGTTAATGATGCATTCGTATTGAGGGCAATTGTTAGTCCCAATTGATGCTTGTTGAGGTTGCCTTAAGATGGCTGGAATTACGTGGATTTTCCTTTAAGGGATGGGTCTTATTTTGTTTGCTTGAGGACAAGCAAAGGCTTAAGTTTGGGGGAGTTGATAAGTTAGAATATTAACGTGTTTTATACCCCTACTTGCCTACGCTTTGGTTGTAAATTACCACAAAATAGTCCCAAAATGCTCACAAGTTGTACTTGATTGCAGGTTTGATCGACAAAGCGACAAAAGTCAAATATCGGCTCGAAAAGGAGTGAAACCTGCTCAAGTGTCAAAGACTAAGGAAGTTGAGGAAAAGAGAACCTAGTGCGGACCGCGCAACTATGAATGCGGCCGCACTAGGAGGTTCAGAGAATGGCACATTCAAAGGGAAGGCAGCGCGGACGCGGTCATTTCCATGTGGTCCGCGGTCAGGCTGCGCGGCCGCGCCACACTTTTACGCGGTCCGCGAAGCAGATATTCAGAGAGCCAAAATTTGACCCCTTCCAAGCAAAGCTGCCCGCGTTCATTTCTGTGCAACCAACCGCGCCAACTTCCACCGCGGCCGCGCTACATTTTTACGCGGTCCGCGGTCCTCAACTTCAGAGAAGTAGAAACCAAAAGTTCAAGAGCCAGTGCGGCCGCGGTCACGGTTGCACGGTCCGTGCTGACCCCGCAGGGGTATTTTTGTCCAGTTTTTCCAGCCCGGTATAAATAGGACCTTTTTCCATTTTTAGGTTAAGTTTTATTTTTCTGAAGCTGCTGAGCTCGTGAGACCGAATAGTTTAGCCATTTTTGGCACTTTTGCTCTTCAATATTGTATTTTCTTCCTAGCAATTAATTAATATGTTTACTTCTTCATCTATTTCTTTAATTTTTGCATCTAGCATGAGTAGCTAAACTCACTAGCTAGAGTTGTGGCTCAACCCTAGTGTGGGTAATTGATGGGTGTTGCCATCTAAGGTTAGATTGATATTGGGTGTTTGTTATTTGGGTTAATTTTAGGTTTTAATTAAGGATTGGTGGTTGCAAACACTGATTCTAGCTTGGTGGGTTTAACTCTTCTTGAGAAAGAGAGTCTATGACCCCAAAATTAACCCAACAAGGAATTGGGATGGACCCATGAGTAATGGTAGTCCAAATTAACGGGTTAAATCTCGAGAGAGTAATCACCCTACTTGAACCCTAGTTGCTTGGTCTAATTGGCCTACCCAATTGGTCTCGAGAGAGTCAAATGGGCAAAATCACTCTCTCGACCGAGAGGTGTGAGAGTGGGTACAATTGTGCAACGGTTATAGCATAAGCCCCAAATATGTCGATCTATCCTTAGTAGAATCTACCCGTTAGTTAGCCACCTAGGCAAGGCCACGACCCTAGTGCCTTTCTCTATTTCAATTACAACTTAGCAATATTCTCGTAGCATAATTTAGTTTCAATCATTAGCTTAGTAAAGGTAGATATAGAAATCAAAATCAAATATGTTTGAAGAGACATTAGAAGCACAACCGCAACTCTAAACTAGACATATATTACAACTCCATTACTAGCTCCCTGTGGAAATTCGATCCCGAACCACTATTCGGGTAAAAGCTATTGCGACCTGCTCTTCCTACCTTAGTGTAGTGTCGAGTCGGCAGCGATCAGTAGTCGACACAGACTCTAACCTTCCCATCCTTCTTCGGCACTGGCACAATGTTGGCTAACCATGTTGGGTACTCCACTACCCTGAGAACCTTGGCTTTGACTTGCTTGGTGACTTATTTCTTGATTTTCAAACTCATGTCAGGTTTGAATTTTCTGAGCTTCTGCTTTACTGACGGACATGTCGTATCTGTTGGCAGTTTGTGAGCTACAATAGATGTACTGAGACCAGTCATATCATCATACGACCAGGCGAATATGTCCTTATATTCCCTTAGGAATTTTGTGTACTCTTCCTTTTCTGACGGTGACAGGTGAACACTGATGCGCGTTTCCTTGACATTCTCTGTATCCCCCAAGTTGGTAACCTCAGTTTCGTCCAAGTTAGACTTAGGCCTATTCTCAAAGTCCTCAACCTCCTTAATGACCTCTTCTGGTATATCATCCTCTTCTGAGTCTATGTCCGTTTGTTGCGTTGTCTCGTTGCATGTCACAATCATCGGTTCATCAAGATAAGTAATAGTAATGTTGTGTAAATAAAATAAACGATAGAAAAATAATAAGAGCGAGATCTATAAGAAACTGAAATGCTTTGATAAATTTCATAATTGTTTTGCACATTGGAGCTCTTATTTTTGAAATTAAAAATGCGGAAAGGAAATCAACTAGCGAAAAAGTAAAAGGTGATGCATGGTGCTTTGTTCAGCCTTGCTACCCCGAAGCTCTCCAGGCTCTGGTGGTTCTGATGGACCAATTATTGAGGCGCGCTCCTCGGCTCATAGCTTGTATGGAAGGGCCTTCCTCCCCTTCCTCCTCGAAAATGACATAACAATCCATATTGTCATCTTCTAATAACATATTCTTCATTGCCGCCAACGCTTCCTCTTCTTTTGACCCAAATATGATGTCTGCTGGCTGGAAAGTCTGCTCCAGGCGAGGTATCGGATGCTCCAATGGGTAGTAAGGACCGCGCCATGGTGGCGACCATTCATTCAACTCTTTCCAGGTGTACTCATATCCCAAACCAAAAGTGGTACCGTGTTTCTTCAGCTTGATGGGTTTGGCGATTCCCTGGAGGTTTTTGCCGCCCCTTGCCAGGTTCGTATCCACACCAATTCAATATGCTTTTAATCTTGTTATCCCACCATTTATCCTTGTCTACGGCGTTGAGTCGCTCGATATGATAGTAGGTTTCCCCGCCTATCTTCCTTCTTCCTCCGATCGCTGGGATGGTCTGGCGACTGTATATGGGATTACTACTGTCTCCATGAATAATCACCTCTTGGTGATTCCACTCGAACTTCACTGCCTGGTGCAGGGTTGATGCTACAGCTCCAGCGGCGTGAATCCATGGTCGTCCCAATAGCAAGTTGTAAGATGCTGGGATGTCTATCACCTGAAAATCAACGTCGAACCAAGTCGGTCCCATTTGCAGACACAAAGTGATTTCCCCAATAGTGGACCTTTGGGAACCATCAAAAGCTTTGACGTTGATGGCTCCATCCTTGATCTCATGCAGGCTCTTTCCCAATGTTCTGAGAGTCACCAATGGAGAAATATTGAGGCTGGACCTTCCGTCAATCAGAATCCTGGTGATGAAATAATCTTCAGATTGCACAGTGATGTGCAACGCTTTGTTGTGGCTTAGCCCTTCTGGTGGCAGCTCATCTTCGTGGAAAGTGATTTTGTGACTCTCCAATACCTGCCCTACCATGTTTGCCATTTCTCATCCAGTTATGTTATTGGGCACATATGCCTCGCTCAACACTTTCAATAAGGCGTTCTTATGTGCGTCAGAACTTTGTAGCAGAGCTAAGATGGAAATTTGGGCTGGCGTCTTGTTCAACTGATCGATGACTGAGTGCTCCTTTGCTTGTATCTTCCTCCAGAGGTCCTCAGGCCCAGTTTCAGTGACGATTGATCGTCTAGAGGCTTGTTTACTGGACTCAGCGAGATGTTCTGGAGTATAAACCCTGCCGGTTCTGGTCATACCCTTTGCTGCAATTGCTTCTCCAGATTTGGTTTTCCCTTTCCTTCTCGCCTCGGCGGCGTAATCCCAAGGGACGACCTTCATATGAAACGGTGCTATGGCTGACATTGCTACAGGAATGGTTACCCTTGTTTTGGGAGGTAACACAGCAACTTCAAATGGCACAGGTGCTTTTAGGGATCCAAACTCGACCTCAATTGGTCCGGGCGCTTTTGCAGAAGGAGGTGTTTCGAACTCAAGCGGTATAGACATGTTCACTTCAGCATCCCTAGAAGGCTAGATCTGGACAATAATCGGATTAAGTGTGACTGTTTGTTTCTTCGGCTCGTCACCTTCGGCAATCAATCCAATCGACCCTTTGGGGTCCCAATCATCTTCTATCTCGATCATGTGAACGTCTCCACCCTTGTGGTCAGGAAGAGGGTTGTTGCGAACATTAGGAGAAGGCTCCTTTGCCACGATGATCTTATTGTCAATTAAAGCTTGGATCTTACCCTTCAGCGAGCGGCACTCGTCAATGGTATGCCCCTTCATTCCGGAATGGTATGCACAGGTTTTGTTCGGGTTGATCTATTGGGAAAGATTTTCTGGAGTTATGGCAGGGATGGGGGTGACGTAACCAGCAGCTTTGAGCCTTTCATACAGCTGGTCGATCAGTTTGGCAATGGCGGTATATTGTTTGGGAGGTCTGTGGTCGAAGTTAGGTCGAGGTCTAGGAAAGTTTTGGCGAGTGGGAGGTGACTGATGGTGAGAGGGTTGAGTGTTGTAGGCTTGGTAGACAGGTGCGGGTTGAGAGTATCTGGGTGAAGTGGGATGATATGTGGGAGGCAGAGACGATTGGTAAGTAGGTGGTCGAGCTTGGTAGGAGGGCGAGGGTGCTTGGTAGTTTGGAGTAGGTTGATATGTGAGTGGGGGTAATGGATAGGTTTGGTATTTTATTGGGGATTTTGTTATCTGTGCAACCATCACGGCACTCACAACCCTTTTCTTGGACGTGCCACCAGACTGTAGAGCCTTGTTAGTAGCCTGTAATGCTTCAAGGTTGGTGACCATACCAGTTTTGATACCTTCCTCGATTCTCTCCCATAGCTTGATGATGTCGGAAAATTTCTGACCCTCAATCAGCATCAACCTCTCATAATATTATGGGTCCTGAGCTCGGACGAAAAACCTGTTCATCTGTTCTTCTTCTAAGGCCGGCCTGACCTTAGCAGCCTCTGACCTCCAACGAGTAGCATACTCGCGGAATGTCTCTGTAGGTTTCTTCTTCAAATTCTGGATGTAGAATACATCTGGCGCATTCTCCGTATTGAACCTGAACCTGTCCATGAAATCGGACGCCATACCTACCCAGCTTGTCTACTTCTTTGGGTCTTGGCTAATGTACCAAGATAGAGCATCTCCTTTCAGACTTCTCATAAAGAGCTTCATGCGGATCTTTTCATCCCTTCCGACTCCGACCAGCTTGTCGCAGTATGTCTTCAAATGGACTCTGGGATCCCCTGTGCCATCAAACATCTCGAACTTGGGAGGTTTGTACCCCTCGGGTAGTTCGACATCTGGCTGAATGCAAAGGTCCTCATAATTCAGCCCCTCGATACCTTTGTTTCCTTCAACACCCTGGACTCGGCTAGTCAGCTTCTTGAGTTCCGCAGCCAGATTCCTGATAAGAGAGCCTTTGTCATCATACTCCGGTGTGCTTGAAATAGGTTGAGTATATTGTGGTATGGTTTCCACATAGATGGGGGTGTTGTGGGGATGATCATTTGTGGAGTTTAGTGGTTCGGGAATGAGTAGTGGGGTGTTGTTCGAAGTGTGACATATGTTGCAGTGTTAGTGGGGAGCAGGTTGGTTTTGTGGTTTCGGGATGTTTTGTGGAGGTGTAGGATTTTGAGCATTGGGAAAGTTGACATCCGGGGTAGTGAGGGAAAATGATAAGTTTGCCAAGTTCCGAACTTGGTCCAGTTCTTCTTGAAATTTCAACAACTTCTGCTCGAGTTGGGCGGCATTTTCCTTGGAAACCTGAATACCCTGAGTAACCTCTACCCGTTCACCCGAGTTCTCCTTTCTGATGTTGCTCAAGTCTTCCGTTTTTGCCTAGTTCTTGCTTCTGATAGGACTCGGAGGAGGAGGAGGTGGAGGGCCCTTAGATCTTGTGGAGTAGGATGATGATGCCAGAGTGCACGAACTAACCTTTTGGGGGAGGGGAATAAAACAAAAGTAAAAACAAAAAGGTAACAAGTTAGTGAAGGTTATGAGAAGAAAACGTTGCAATATTTAAACACATAGTGCAAGAATATAAATTGTGTCCTAATTTGGGTGCCTCGTTGTGCCCGAGGTAGGCCTAGCGACCAGTTGATTTGGAGAACTTATAATGCTAAATGCCTCATTTTATTGATAAAAATAAGACGAATCCCAAAATGACACTAAAATTGCAGAAAGTAAAATGTCACTAATGGCCATTGGCCTTATTACATTTTAAAGCAAAAGAAAAGACTCCTAACTACTTGGTCCCAGAAGGACCTTCCCCAGACTCGGCATCTTTAGCTCCATCGAACAGCTTCACCAGCTCACGCAGTCCCAGCAGCAAATAGGCTCTAGCCAAGTGTCCCCCTTCGTTTCCTTCAGTATTCTGGTAGTTTTTAATCCTCTAGATGAACTTCCTTTCTAGCTCTACTAAACCCCGCTCCAAATACCCCAGTCGCTTGTTGGCGCTGACAGCCTTATCTTTCTATTCTTCAATAAACTTTTGATGGGCTTCTAGAATTTCCTGGTGCTCACTTTCGCATTCCCGAATCCTCTTGCGCAATTGATTGTACTTAACCTGTACTTCAGACTTTTCGTCGATGACCCTGTGACCTCGAACAGACCCGGGTTGTCCTAACCCACTATGATTGTCCTCCAACCAACTTGGATAGTATGGAGTATAACCAGCATGTTACCTGTCTGGTTCTATGGAATCCTTTCCCAGGATGATTTTGCAGTGCCACATATGCTGAGCTTGGCACTTGTATGGACTATCGTCATCTTGAAAGTCGGCCCTGAAGTGACTCATTTTGTCAACCCTTGGTATAACCTGCTTTCTTCCAGCCTGCCTCATGACTCGGAGAGGGACATAAGGATAAGTTCCTCTCAGGCCGATGAGTATAAGAAACGGTGCATCCCGAGATCGAGCGATGAACTCTTCAGTAGGGACCACTCGAACATCCATTGCACTTGGTCTTCCTTCAAATTTTCAAACAACTCTACCCACCCTTTAGCATCTTCTGGTGAGCAAACATGTTAGGCATGTAGTTCATTCGCCTTGGCTGATGGAAGGCGATATGATCATCCCAATCCCTGCGCAGAATCTCTTGTCGATGTTCACCCTTTTGGAGGTGCTCCATGAGCCAAAGTTGGAGTAGTAAGTTACAACCTTCAAAGTGATTGGCCCCTTGTTGACAGTTTTTCAAGGCTCGGTATATCTCTGCGACAATCATTGGTACTATGCTGAAAGGCTGCCCGCCAATCCCTACCATTAGAGTCTTGGTGACTATGGCTAGTCTCGTATGGATCCTAGCCTTCTTTATAGGAACTACTATCATCCCCAAAAAGCAGAACATAAAGACGAAGACCCTTCTGTGGATATGCCCCAATGAGGTGAGGGCAAATTCATCTGGGTAAGTGCGGTAGGACTTGCTATGGCCGTACCTCTCGTATAGATAGTCGAAAGGAATGTAAGAGTCCTTCAAACAGGTCAAGTCTGGGTTTTTCTTTAGTCCCATCATCTTGAAGAAACCCCTGCCCTTGCGATTTTCTGGCATAAGCAAACCCGGAGTCTCCCAAGGAATACCAGCTAACCCTCCTATTTCCTCGAGCAAATGTGTCATTTCAAGGTCCCTGAAGTGAAACACAGATCTGTCGCTATCCCAGAATAAAGTTGCAGCCTCTATGATTTTGTTGTCGGGTTGGATTTCCAAAAGAGAAGGCAAATTTCCCAAATATTTGCGGACGAGAGTCTGATCGCTGGAGTGAAAGTCTTCCCACCAGCTTAGCAACCTTGGGTGAATGTTGGTTACCATGCCGAATCTGGGGACTTCGTGCCTCATTTTCTGCGAAACAAAGTGTTAGACCCTTACACCGCCGGACTCGACTTATTTAGACCAATAATTAGCATAAATGGCATTTAGCTCTCCAAATAAATGCACAGACGTGGTAGTGTCCGTTTGGGTTCCAAGGAAACCCAGTGGACTTTGGACAAGGCTATCTTAAAGAGTCATTATATGGACAACATAACTGACTCGGCTAGGTTTGACAGTGATGCAAGCACAGTTTAAACAGAATAAGGTTTCTATGGGTATTAGACCGGTACCCTTGAGCGGACAACTCAAGGGGAAAGGCACGGAACCGTCGACTGCACCGCTGATCGACTGGTTTTACCGCAAATACGCCTTTGCCAAATTTAGGGGGTGATAATATCGGAAGGGCGCAACCACTCATTATAAACGTTGCTATGGTATTTGTTTGGCACGAGTGGAATATGATGTTGAAAATGCAATTACAAGAATGAAACAAGTTGTCACGTATTTGCACGTTCATAAAGTAATGATTACAATAATTGCTCGTAATTACAACAGTATTGAAGGAAAGCAGTAAAAGCATTAAAGAAAAGAAAACAAAGAGCCAAGTCAGTTTCGAAGTAGAAGAGAAATAAAGACATTGAATAAAAGCAATAAAGAAGCAATAAAGTCACAAATAACATGAAATGGTAAAAACCTAAAGAATGAATCCCCAGTAGAGTCGCCATGCTGTCGATGCCCCCCTTTTCCTTTTAAAAGGCGAAATTGGGTTTACGACATTTGGGAGGACAATTCCTCTCCCTTTTGGGAATTGGGTTTTGGAGTTTGAAGAGTCGCCACCTAATGATTAAGTGCATTAGGACAGTAAGAAGGGTTTGAGTTGGACAACCAGAGTTTGGGTAAGGGCTATAAATTATCTCGAGGGGAAGGTGTTAGGCACCCCTCAAGATCCACTAGTGTGGTTCCCGGCCATGCTACAATTGTGACTTTAAAGCAAGTAAGCATACAAGACAATTTCACATAAGGACCACGAGTAGATATGTATAATGGTTACTAAGCATGCTGAAATTTTGAATAGGTGATTTCCTAGTTAATTGAAAGAATGTCTAAGTGCAAAAAAAGGGACCAAATAATGAATATAAACAATCAGATACAGAAGTGGGCGAGCAGAAAATTTTATTTAGAAGAAGAGGACAGTGCAAAAATCAAAGGGGAAATTTTAATGACTGAAACAAAATGTAGAATTTTAAAGAACTGAAAATTGTCAATCTAAAATAATTACATAAAGGAAGGGGGTACTAGGTTTGTAAAATACATGGATCATCCACACAACACCGGTAGCCAATCATACGCATGGTGTTATCGCGTGATCATCATCTCCATGTCTACCCTTCCCACCCCGTTAAGGTATTGAGCGCGAAATTGTATCGTTACTTATTGCATGCTATTACCCATCCCGATCCTATCAGTTCCGGAGGCATCAGAACTACTAGTCCTAAAGGGAAGGGAATTGGGGCTTTTCAGAAGTTCAAGAAAGGATAAAAATCTAGGCGACAATCAAAACATATAGTCAAATGGGGGGAGACAAACAGCAATTAGGGCTCAGACAGGCCTCCTCACTTAAATGCAAATACATAGCATGACTTCAGATACTGGCTAGGTCTTGAATTATATTAAGGCGTAGGATAGGCTGATTCATCACATATTTCTCAGATGAGGAGTCCGAATTAGCCTTGACTAGATGTAGTTATCAGAACTGACAGTTAATCAATTACCTACTGGTTTGCCTAGGTGAAACTTATAGGCAGGATGTCTAACAATGTAGGAGTATACTGATTTTAAGGAGGAGGTTTGCTGGTTTTATCAACAAAGATCTGCAGACTTATGACTGATTCTAGATTCAAAACGCAAACTGATTCAGGTAATTTGCTCCTATAGGCATGATCTCTAAGCGTCATTGGTTTAAAAAAAACAGTTGTATAAATGCAAGTCCTATAGACCTAATATCTAGAATGAATTGGTTATTATTAAGCCTAAGATTGTTTGCCTAATGGTGTGTACATGTAGAAAAACTTAAGGCGTGATTTTATATGCAGAACCTATTGGCATGATCTCTAAAATGCGGAAATGCAGAAGTGCAGAAGCGTAGAAAAACTTGTAGGCATGTTTTCTAAATACAGAAGTGTAGAAATTGTGAATGACCTATAGGCAGGTTTTCTACCTGTAGAAATGCAGAAATTATAAAAGATCCTATAGGTATGCTTTCTAAGCGCAGAAGATGCAGAATTATAAAAGATCCTATAGGCATGTTTTCTAAAATAATGCAGAATTATAAAAGACTCTATAGTCATGTTTTCTACCCTTTACATGCATTCATTCCCATCCCTTTTCACTATCCATCCCCAATAGTTTTTACAAAGTTATTACAGACTGAATGGATCAAAAAGAAAGTAAAAAAAAATTACATCAGCGGTTACAACTACATCTAATCAGCTTAATTCAGACTCAAAGTCCAACAATATGAGATAAACCAACTTCCAGGATCAGACTTCCAAAAGACTTTCTGATATTTGGAGTGTGTCCAAGTTCCCAAGAGTCTCAAAGGGACTCCGGGCAGTGCTTACACCCCAAAAACATTTCAGAATCAAGAGCATAGTGCGGTGTGGAAATGCCAGCTCTCAGATGTCCAAGTTCAGAGGGAACTCAGGGTCCCAAAGCAAGGCTCATAAGAGAGAGGCAGAACTTAGAATCTAAGAGTAAGTGTAAGTGCATAGGGGAAAGGGAATCAAAGAGAGACATGGCAAGATGGTGGTCATGCCCAGCAATTGGGATGCTAGCACACCTCTGACCAACCTGCTAGCCAAACATTGAGAGTTAGGACCCATTGTGGATCAAGTCATGGCCTGGGCAGTAATTAGGATACTGTTAGGACTAGACCATAACTCAGCACATAGAGAGGAATAGGGATAGGGATCCATGACAGAAACAGAAGCAAAGAAAAGAGATATGAAGCACCAATTACAGCATGTAAGCAATAAAGTAAACAAGAAGCCTGAAGCTGTAAAGTAAACACATAGGGGGTGAAGCAGAATATTTAAACAAAGGACATACCAGTTTCAAAGAAAATAAGTAAGCAAAAGTAGCCTTGAAAAAGCCGAATTGCAAACACCAGTTCCAAAAGATCTCAATTAAAGCAGGATTAGAAATAACAGTATTGCTCGAAAAGTGAGTTCAGTGTGTGAGTGGTGTATTTTTGTGTGTTTCTGACTATGAGAGAATTTCCCTATCATAGAAAGAGGGAGGACTAGGTCCTTATATAATTTTTTGAAAACAACTAAGGCAGGCAAAGAGTGCCCAAACATAGAAACCGATCAATTAGTGTCAATTAAGACAACTAAACTCCTTTAATTAGGGGGTCTAGGTCAAACGGCTAATTGAGATGAAATAAGGAGAAAAAATCAGTTTACTAAGGCTCGATTAAGGTAAGGAAACCATGTAGTGCACAAATAGGGTCAAATACATAGATGGTAATTAAGGAAAGATGGAATAGTAGTGTTCTTTATAAAGTAAAAATAAGGTATCAGTTTGAAAATTAGTCAAAAGGATCCCGGATCCTATTGTAATCACAAAGAACCTCAGGTAATTAAGGAAAGAATAATTCAAACGTTGGTACAGAATCCCAGAAGAAATACACAAGACCAAGTATTTTAAGGAAAACATCGCAAGCCTAGGATTTTTTACGACAAAAAAGATCAAAAAATAAACAGCCAGTAGGGTAAAAGAGACGANAAATTCGGAATCAATCAATAGTTAGCAAAACCTTTTTAGAAGAAGAACTTCTCATATATAAAGCACACAAATATTCAACAAGAGGGAGTTGTCATGCTGGTTAGCAAAGATTAACATAGAAACAGTCATAAAAAGTTCAGGTCCAAATTATAGACTTAGAATGAGTCTGAGAGTTTGGGGTTTCAAAGTAAAACCCTAGTCCAAACACAAAATCGAACTTACCAAAGAAACCCCCAAATTCTAGGGTTTCAGTTTGAATCAATTACAGAGAGGAGAAGGCAAGCCATTGAAACAGACTCAGAGGTCTCTTTCAGAGACTTAGGAGAAAGCAAACAAATATAACAGCAAGTTCGAAACAACAGAGTGAAGAAACTGATTTGAAACAAAGTGAGAAACAGTAGAGGAAAACATGTTTAAGAAAAACCTGGGACTTAAACAAGTTTAGAAGAGAAAAGAGATAGTGTAATACTTAAGAAAAATAGTAGAAGAAACATATTTAAAGGGAACTCAAACAAGGTCCAGTAAAACAGTAGCACTTAAGAACATGGTAGAGAAATACAGTAGAAGAACACGAGAGCACCGGAACAGTATAGAAAAAGAACATACTGTAAAACACACTGGGATAAACATGTGAGATCATGGTATAGAAACATAGTAGAAAAAAGAACGGAGCACAGTAGGAGAACATGCAGCACAAAAACACAGTAGAGGACATGCGTGGTAGAAAAGAAGACATAAGAACATAGTATAGCCAAATACACACAAAGAAAAGGAAAAGTAAGAGAAATAACGTAAGTTTTTCAGAAAAACCCTGAAGCGGAAAGAAGCAATTTTTGAAAGGAAAATTAGGGAAAACATTTGAAAACTCAGGTAGAGAACAGGCGTGTAACAAATCTAAGAAAAACAGAGAAAACCTCGAATAGCTAGGGTTTCAGAGGAACCCTAGAATGAGAAAGGCTTGGAAAAGGTCCGATCTAAGTCGGATAAGCTAGAACCAGGATCAAAATGCTTTGGATACGCCGGAGCAAGGCCGGAGAAGCCATGGAAACTTGAATCGGCGAAGATTTGAACGGACACCATCGAGGTCAGACCTCGAAACTTCGAACACCATGCGTTCAAGAACAGAGGGAGGTGAGTATAGGCCATCCATGGCCTGAGAGGCCATGGATTCCGGTGAGTTGGAGGTTGAAAATGGTGGAAGGCAATTAGGGTTTCAAGAACATTCGAGAGAGTTTGAGAGGGGGAAAGTATTCAGAGGCAGCTGGCTAAACGAATAACGGGGGATTAGGGTATGGTGGGGAATTAAAAAGGAAAGGGGTAATCATGGTCGTTGATCAAAAGGATCAACGGCCTGGATTAAAAGGAGGTCGGGCGGGTTGGATAAACGGGTTAAGGGGTTGGGTTAAATTAGGATTGGGTTGGTCCGGAATTGGGCTGGAAAGTGGGTCAATTAGGGGGTCAAATTTGTCTATGATTGAAATACCAAATTGAAACGAAATGGGGTCAGTTTTTAAATAGCTAGTTTTGTCCCTTTTATTTTATAAAATAGTAAAAAAGATTTTAAACACAAACTAAAAGTACTTAACCAACTAATAATATATAAACATTAATTTAAAAATATTGGACCCAATTTTACAGTTATAGGAATGCTATTAATCTAAAAATAGGCCAAAATTGCAATTGTATGCAATTTTAGCTTTAAAATACCAGATAAATTTGTAAAAAATATACAAAAACCCCCTTAACTATATTTTGGCATAAATATGAGAATAAAATAAGTTATTCATCAAAATGATAATTTTGGGAATAACTATTGATTTTTGTACTGCTAAAAATGGACAATAAGTTGATTTTAAAATCTTTTAAAAATTAGAAAAATTGCCAAAACACTTAGCTATGCTTATATATGCATATATATGCTATTTTGAGAGTATTTTTGTATATGAAAATTATATTAGGGAAAAATTGGGTATCAACATCCAATATGCCCAAAGGACTTCGGGCAAAATTTCTCTCCATTTTCCCTTAGCATCATCCAACCTTTTCTTTAGGTTTTGAATGAGGGTCTTGTTCGTTGATTCGGCCTGTCCTTTCCCACTAGGATGATACGGCATCGATAATATCCTTTTTATTTTGTGATCTTTCGAGAAACTTCGTTGTTTTGCTGCCGATAAATTATTTTCCATTTTCGCACACTATCTCGGCGGGTATCCCGAATCGGCACACGATGTGATCCCAGATGAAGTATATAACTCCTTTCTCTCTGACTTTCTCGAAGCCTGTGCTTCAACCCATTTAGAGAAATAGTCAGTCATAAACAAAATGAACTTAGCTTTACCTGGGGCTGATGGCAGAGGGCCGACGATATCCATTCCCCATTTCATGAACGACCATGGGGATAGGACTGAATGAAGCTGCTCCCCAGGCTGATGAATCATCGGTGCATGTCTTTGGAATTTGTCGCATTTTCGAACGAACTCCTTAGTATCTCTTTCCTTATTGTCCCAATAATACCCTGCTCTGATAACTTTGTGAACCAGTGATTCGGCATCGGAATGGTTCCCGCAAGTGCCCTCGTGAATTTCTCGTAGGACGTAGTCGGTGTCTCCTGGACCCAAGCATATTCCAACGGCCCATCGAACATCCTTCTGTACAATGTTCCATCTTCGGCCAGTGTGAATCGTGCAGCTTTCATTCGCAGAGTCCTCGATTCCTTAGGGTTTGACAGAAGTTTCCCATTCTTCAGATAATCGATATATTTGTTCCTACAATCCCAAGTTAGGCTTGTGGAGTTTATTTCGGCGTGGCCTTCTTCGACTACCGACTTTGAAAGTTGTACGATAGTCCCCGAGCTAATTTCATCATCTTCGACTGATGACCTCAAGTTTACAAGGGCATCGACCTCACCATTCTGCTCTCGTGGTACATGTTGTAGGGTCCATTCTTTGAACTGCTGTAAGGTTACCTGCAATTTGTCCAAGTACCTCTGCATTCGATCCTCTCGAACCTCGAAGGTCTTGTTGACTTGGTTAGCCACGAGTTGGGAATCACACTTGGCCTCGATGACCTCTGTTCCAAAACTTTTAGCCAGCTCGAGACCTGCAATCATGGCCTCATACTCGGCCTCATTGTTAGTCAACTTAGGGGTTTTGATGGATTGTCTAATTGTATTGCCTGTGGGTGGCTTCAAAATGATGCCTAGCCCGGAACCCTTCACATTCGAAGCACCATCTATGAAAAGGGTCCACACCCCCGAGGATGTACCTGATTTTAGCAATAGTTCATTTTCGACCTCGGGTACGAGGGCTGGTGTAAAGTCGGCCACGAAATCTGCTAAGATTTGAGACTTGATGGCCATTCGGGGTTGATATTCAATATCGTACCCACTGATTTCGAGGACCCATTTGGCCAGTCGGCCTGAGAGTTCGGGCTTGTGCAAAATGTTGCGAAGGGTATAAGTGGTTACAACACAAATTGGGTGACATTGAAAATACAGTTTTAATTTCCAAGAGGCGCTTATTAGAGCAAGCTCTAATTTTTCTAAGTGTGGGTACCGGGTCTCTGCTTCACCTAAAGTTCGGCTAACGTAGTAAACAGGAAATTGCGTACCTTGCTTTTCTTGAACTAGGACACCATTTACCGTGACCTCTGAGACTGCCAAATATAAGCAGAGTTGCTCATCCGCTTTCGGAGTATGAAGTAACGGTGGGCTCGAAAGATACCGGTTTAATTCTTCCAATGCCTGTTGGCATTCTGGGGTCCAAATAAAATTGTGCTTCTTTTTTAGCAGTGAGAAGAACCTGTGACTTCGATCCGAAGACCTCAAGATGAATCAGCCTAAAGCAGCTATCCGTCGTGTTAACCTTTGTACGGCCTTAACACTGTCCACGACTGTGATGTCTTCGATTGCCTTGATTTTATCGGGGTTGATCTCGATTCCCCGATTTGATACCATAAAGCCGAGTAACTTGCCTGAACCGACCCCGAATGCACATTTTTCGGGGTTGAGCTTCATGTTGTATCTTCTCAATATGTCAAAGGTTTCCTGCAAATGTGTCAAATGGTCCTCTGCGCGCAGGGACTTAACTAACATGTCATCAATATAAAACTCCATTGATTTACCTATTTGTTCTTCGAACATTCGGTTTACTAGGCGTTGATAAGTAGCACCAGCAGTTTTTAGCCCAAACGGCATTACACTATAGCAATAAGTACCGTACTTAGTGATAAACAAAGTCTTCTCTTGATCCTCTGGGTTCATTTGTATCTGGTTGTACCCGAAGTAGGCATCGAGAAAACTGAGGATCTCGTGGCCGGCCGTGGCATCGATCATGCAATAGATATTCGGCAGAGGAAATGAGTCCTTAGGGCATGCTTTGTTCAAGTCTTTGTAGTCTACACACATTCTAAGTTTATTCCCCTTCTTGGGGACTACAACTACGTTTGCTAACCACTCGGGATATTTTACTTTCCGGATGGATCCTATTTTGAGAAGTTTGGTTACCTCGTCCTTGATGAATGCATGCTTTACCTCGGACTGTGGCCTTCTCTTTTGCTTTACCGGTTTTAACTTCGTGTCCAAACTCAATCAATGAGTGGTGATCTCTGGTGGGATCGCTGTCATGTCAAGGTGGGACCAAGCAAAACAATCCATATTTTTAATAAGGAATTTAATGAGTTTTTCCCTGAGCTCGGGAGTTAACCCCGTGCCCAGGTATACTTTTCGATCGGGCAAATACTCGATCAGTATGACTTGTTCTAGCCCTTCGACCGTTGACTTTATGGCATCAGAATCATCGGGGATTACGAAGGTTCGAGGTATCATGCAATCATCATCCTTGATAACTGTTTTTCCGATCTGGTCGAAGCCGGCGACTGGGGTTGCTATTTGACCTTCTATTTTTCCTTTGATTATAGTCCCTTTGTTGATGTTAGAGTCGATACTGGTATCACCTCATCGATTGCAAATATCTCTTTGGCTACTGGTTGTTCGCCGTACACCGTTTTGACTCCTTCCGGCATTGGGAATTTCAAGATTTGATGAAGCATTGAAGGCACCGCCCTCTTATTATGGATCCAAGGTCTCCCGAGCAGCGCGTTGTATCTCATATCACCTTCGATTACATGGAACTTTGTTTACTGGATAGTTCCAGCCACGTTCAATGGCAACATGATTTCCCCTTTGGTGGTTTCACTTTCCATGTTGAAACCGTTGAGCACTCGAGCTGCAGGCACGATTTGATCCTGAAAGCCGAGCTGCTCCACGACCCTCGATCGAATAATATTTGCCGAGCTACCTGGATCAACCAACACACGTTTAACTTGAATTTTATTCATAAGTATAGATATTACTAGTGCGTCGTTGTGAGGCTATTCGATCCCTTCTGCATCCTCATCGTTGAAAGATAAGGTATCTTCTGGTAAGTAGTCCCGGGTACGCTTCTCCCTTGTAATTGTGACTTTGGTGCGTTCAAATGTCGGACCCTGAGGGATATCGACCCCACCGACAATCATATAAATCACGTGTTGCGGTTCCTCCTGTTCATTTTTCATGTTTGCATCCCTGTCTCTGAAGTGATTTTTTGCTCGGTCGCTCAAGAACTCTCGAAGATGACCTTAATTGAATAAACGAGCTACCTCCTCCTTTAATTGTCTGCATTCCTCGGTTCTGTGACCATGGGTTCCATGGTACTTGCACATTTGATTTGGATTCCTTTGAGCTGGATCGGTCTACAGGGGTCTAGTCCACCTAATATCCTTGATTCGTCCAATGGTTGACGCAATACCTGAAGCATCGACGTTGAAGTTGTATTCCAATAACTGTGGTGCTTCCTTAGGCTCGACATGTTTATCGAAGCCACTCTTACTCATGAGCCCTCTAGAATTTTGACCTCGATCATTCCTTCGATCGTTTCGAACTGGATTACGTCCCGGTCCATTGTTTCTACGATCTGCGCTATATGGTTGGTACCGATCTCTGTTCAATCGGGGTTGTCTGTTGATGCCTCTTTGAATTCTACCTTCGGACCTATTTGGGTTAACGGAACCGGATGGAGCTCCCAACTAATCATCCTCGACCCAAGTCACCGCTGGATATTCAATCAAATTTTGCTTTAGTTGACGTGATGCTACCGAACTTCGCTCGTTCAAACCCTGAGTAAAGGCTTGGACAGCCTAATCATCGGTAACCGTGGGTAGGTCCATGCGCTCCATCTGAAATCGAGATACAAATTCCCTTAGCATTTCATTGTTCTTTTGTCTCACTTTGAAGAGGTCCGACTTTCTAGTCGCGACCTTTATTGCTCCGGCGTGTGCCTTTACGAACGAATCAGCAAGCATGGCGAAAGAATCGATGGAATTGGGCGGCAAATTATGGTACCATATCATTGCCCCCTTCGACAAAGTTTCTCCAAATTTTTTCAACAGAACAGATTCAATTTCATCGTCTTCTAAGTCATTTCCTTTTATTGCGCATGTATAAGAAGTGACATGCTCGTTAGGATCAGTGGTTCCATTGTACTTGGGAATTTCTAGCATGCGGAATTTCTTCGGAATGGGCTTTGGAGCTGCACTTGGTGGGAAAGGCTTCTGTACGAACTTTTTCGAATCCAAACCCTTTAGAATCGGGGGTGTCCCTGGTATTTGATCAACCCGGGAGTTGTACGTTTCTACCTTTTTATCATTAGCCTCGATCTTCTTTTCTCCCGATTCAATCCGTTTAGTGAGCTCCTCGAGCATCTTCATGATAGCGGGATCAGTTCCTGATCCATTATCGTTCAATTTCTCCTATACGGGTTCGACCCTTTGAACAAATTCCTGTGATATATCGACTTCGATTATGCTTGGGGCTCCATTCTGATTTTGGAGTTGTGCTATCGCGACCTGCTGAGTTTGTAGCATGTCAAATATCATTCGGAGGCCAATTCCGCCTTCTTCACCATTTTGTGCGTTTTGTCGGCTGCCTGGGCGTCTCTGCGGACGCTATTTTCAGGGTCGGTGCCTAAATCTCCACGAATGGCGACACGAGAACTAACATCAACCGGATCTACGGCCTATGGTGCGTCGGGATTGATTGGAGGCACTCCGTTTCCCGGGGTGGCTACGTGTTCGTTTTCACCATGAAGACCAAGGCCGGTATTAGCGTAAGTGGGTACTGCTTGGGAGTTTGACATGTTGATTCCCGAAATCAAAAATACTCACGAGAACAAGCGTAAAAGCGGTGTGTGTTATGAAGCTTAAAATATTAAGCAATCACTATTATCCTTAGCCCCACCGATGGGCGCCAAACTATTTACCCTAAAAATTGAGTAACAATTAAACTTATAATATGATTTTAAGGATGCGTGATTTCACTTAATATCAATTGATAAACGTAAAGATAAGCGATGCAAATTGACAATAATACAAAGCAAACCAGCGTTTGGTCAATGCCCTCGAGCTAATGAACACACGAGTTTGGTAGTGCAAGAACAGTTAAAGAGCAGCAAGTTGATAAACAAAAGAACATGAGTTAAAGAGAGAATATTATATTGCTTTGATCTGTATGAATGTAAGGTGCTTTACAAATGATGGGGACTCCCTTTATACTAGAGAAATCCTAATTATGGTATAATTCTAATTACGGAAGTAAATCCCATGATTGGTACAAATAACTGCCCTTGATTCGATCTGTTCCGGAATTTCCGCTATGATCTTCGACCAGTCACGGATATCTCGCCTTTCGGTTATTGCACTTCACTCAAAGTCGGTCATACTTAGTCTCGATTGCTACTGGCCTCGGTCTCGACGGACATCTCGATTCTTGAACTCGACACCTCGTCTTCGTGCTATAGCCTGATCCATCACGAGGCTGACCCTCGACGTGATCTCTTGGTCTCGATTAAATAGCAAAATCGGGCAAGCCCGATTTAACCGTATGCACCATGTATACTTCAGACTATAGGGGAAAGAAATAATATCTTCCCTTTTATAAAAGCTACTTAAGTGTGACAATCACAATTGAACAAGTTAACGAGTGACCAATTGCTTTAGAATTTACTTGAAATAATTGCAAATGTAATACTAAATAATCTTCATATAATACAGCATTTGGTTTTGGTATAAAACTCTGCATAAGTTATGCAAAGTCTAAGACTGCATACCAAATGTATTACTAATACTGGTATAGCTTACTGGAATTTAGGTATTATTTTATAATTAATAGAATGTATAACGAAAATTCGTGAACTATTGATAAAGGGTGAAAAGTGCATGTTGTGTGTGTTATTTCTTGTGTGAGTTGCCAGAGTTCACAGCGCTTTTGAAGTGAAAATATGCTCATTACGTGTTTCTTATTTGTAGGAACAAACTTGCGCGGAAATGGATCAAATGGGAGAAAAATTGGTGAAAAAAGAGCTGAAAAGAGAAGTTTCGGATAGCGAAGCGAGGTTCACTTCACTAGATTGGGATCGGAGCAGAAAAAACCAGAAAAGTCCCGGACAGCGGAGCGAGGTTCACTTCGCTAGACCGAGATCGGAGCAGGAAAAAATCAGCTTTTCCAATCCGAATTAGGAGAAGCCAAACTCGCCCCAACTCAATCCTAAACCATATAATTATGAGAGTTAGCCACTTTTTAAATGAGAGAAGACTTTGGAGAAGCAAGAACACGCTTGGAGCAAGAATAAGGATTCAACTTCACATTTTTTGCCTCTTTTTTCCTAATTTTCATTGTTATGAATTCTAATCTTGTATTTGTGCAAACAATTATGAGTAGCTAAATTCTCATCTAGGGTTTGATGGAACCTCTTGGAGGATGAATTTTTATTGCGTTTAATATAAGTTTGCGATTGGATTTCTCTACTTGTTCAACTACGTGATTATTGTGGTTGATTGAAGGGCCCTTAATTGACTGTGCCGATTTAGTATGTATTACTTGGAAAAGGGTACACATTTAGGTAGTTGTTAACCAACATTAATTCTAACGTATATGAGGAATCAATATGGAAGATTTAAAGGTGGGATTAGGAATAATGAAACCTTGGTGCGATCTTAGTGAGCGATAAACTAGTGCCAGCTAGCGTAGTTCCGAAGAATACGTCTAGTAAATTGTTATATTTGCTCGGAAGAGAATTACGACACCTAAAGTGCTCACGATCGGTAGATAATATCTAGGCGAATTTATAAGGGACGTGGTCGCGGGGAGGATTCCGGCGAGAGGGGAAATCGTAACCCTGGACCTTTCCAATCTTCTCTACAACATTTGCTTTTTTAGTAATAAAATTACAGCTTTTAAATTACCTTGCTTTTAGTTAGTAAACAACCAACTCATTATTCAATATTTCTGAAGGTTGATTACTTGAATTCTTGTGAAACTAGTGGTTGTGATTAGTAGGTTAATTCCCTGTGAGATTTAACTCTGGACTTGTAAACCGGATTATATTTGCAACGACCACTAGACCTCTCAGGAGGCATAGTTGGCCATGATCAACTATCAACACGTGAATACGAGTATGTTAAGACAAAATGCCCTTAGATTAGGCACTATCCACATAACAATCATTACTATTCCCTGCATTCTCTACATTATATTCACCGTGTAATAATTCTTGCATTATTATTCACTACATAGATTAGTCTTCGTTTTTTTCTTAAACCCGTACCTAGTCAAAAATCTCCACATAAATTGGGACAGAGGGAGTAATATCTGTCTATTCTTCACTACTCCTCAAAGAATACCACTCAAGTGATCTTTCGCCTTTATTGAGGATCACTGGCTGAATGGTTCTCAAATGGACAATATAGCCATTGCACTTAGATAATCAGATTCAGATAACATAGAAACATAAGTATGTGCTTTTGGCATGCATCATACCTCTTATTTAGTTACTCTAAATAGTTAGACATTTTTCAAGGAAACTGAACATACCAAGGCAAGATCATTTATTTCATCAAAGGAAGTTTCATGTGAAGTCCAAACAAATAAATGTTTAATCAAATCCCTAGGTGACTAAGGTTTCAAGTCAAAATTTAGTTCCACTCACTTGGAGGGGTTAATTATGTTGTACATGCCCGATCTTGAAACAAACAGATTGAGCATATGCACCACTAAGCATAAGGCTCTGCAGCAGACTTTCAGCTTACTTGTTGCTGGTGAGTCCCGTAAATTGGATAAGCCCCGTATGCAGCTGCAGCATACATGGAAGGGTCATGCGGTGGTGGAAAAGCATATCCATAAGCATTATAAAAATGTCCCCCATAGTATGGTCCAGTCCACTGCTTCATAAAATCAGCTCTTGACTGCAAAATCCCATAGCATTGGAGTCAGTAACATAAGCAGAAATACAGGACATGTTAGGAGCACCTTGCTTGAAACTGCTTAATTGGTGCCAGATGTAATTCCATTCCTCATAGACATCACATTCAAATTTGCTTTCCATCCTCCTTAGAAGAGGGGGAGGGAGAAGAAAAATCTAGGAGAAGCTTGCTGCCCAATACCAGTAATACGTAACTTGAAAACATGTGTTTTGTCAATATTACTTGGTGAAACTCAAGCAGATATAATAAGTTAATAACTATCCACATGTCTAGCAAGCATGTGCTGTAAGTCGAGTAAACTTGTAAACTAGCATAACTATTGAAACATGAGAAATGCCAACTATTGAACTTTCGATTTGTCATAAACTAACGCTGACCTGTCTTTTGATTCTTTTTCCAAAGACACATCAGAGAAGTAATAGCAGAAGAGAAATAAGGGATGGGAGAAAAATAGAGATTTTTGCCTGTTTATTAGCTGGATTTCGTCCCCACGAAAGGCGCACTGTTTGCTTGCCAATAGCAGTTCCATTCAGCTTCTGTAACGCTTTTTCTGCATCGTTTCTGTCGCAACAAATTAGATCCATTTGTTACTGAACTACTTACAGCCTAAGAGTAAGTTAATAATTTGGCAAATGACAACCGCAACCGACAACCTACCTTTTTGCAAACTGCACAAAACCACATCCTTTCCCAACTGGTATCTTTACAGAAGCTATTTCACCATACTGAGCGAAAGGCTGTCTGAGATCCTCATCACTAACATTGGGGTCAAGACCTCCAACAAAAATCTACAATGATCATTGATTAGTCAAAGGAACTATAAAGATAGAAAAGCAAAGGGAGGAACGAAAGACTAGTTAACAAACTGTTGTATTTGTAGAATCTACATCAGGTTGTGATCCTTGTGGCGATGCGCTATTGGAGTATCCACCTACCAAATCCATTTTGGAAGTATTAAATACAACAAAATTTGGCGACTTAACTACCACAATATTTGGTGTAAGTTCTTTCAAAAAATGAACCATGATCTGAAATTAACAAGGAAACATATATTTACTGCAGTTCAAGGAAAATCATAAGTGCAATGCAGCTGAAAATCAATACAGATGATTAGAAAAGGAAGGAAATAGAATTCAGTTACTTGCTAGGTCCATACAATTTTTAACTACTATTATGAATCTCATTGTACTGTCACTTTTAAGTACTCCCTCCGTTCCAATTTATGTGAACCTGTTTGACTGGGCACAGAGTTTAAGAAAAAATGAAGACTTTTGGAATTTGTGGTCCTAAACAAGTCAAAAAGGGGCCCAGAGTATTTGTGTGGTTATAAAAAGTTTCTCATTAAGGGTAGAATTGTAAGTTTAAGCTAAATTGTTACCAAATTCAGAAAGGGGTCATTCTTTTTGGAACGGATCAAAAAGGAAATAGGTTCACATAAATTGAAATAGAAGGAGTACCACATATTAATATTATCCTGAACATATTCCCTATACTAGTGTGGTCCAACATAAGAGAATCAACGTATTCTAACAACTCAAATGACAGTACTAAACACAAAACAAGGATCTAATATCCCACTAGAATAGACACTAATATAACTTCCATATTTTCTTTCTCTTTGGAGCGAGAAAGAGGTTAATGTCTTCCCTGCCCTCTTTTTTGGAATTGACTTCTCATAGCTCAAATGACAGATTCCCACTTCAATGAAAACTGTGGATGCAAACAAGCACATATGCATATAACTTTAAAGTCACTTCGAAAAAGAGATGGTATGACTTTCAACTCCATGTTAGGAATTTAAATAACAATACAGAAATAGAGAACAAGGGAGGAACATGACTGAAAGCCAAGCATAAAAATAAGACACCTTGCCAAGCAAACATTTGTAGATATACACAAGAAAACTCTAGGAACGGAAAACGAATTCAGTGACCTCTTAAAAGGGAGCAGTGGATACCGTGATAGCGCACAAACTGCTTAAAATAAGCATGGTAACCAAAAAGGTCAATACTACACTTCAAGGGCGGTAATGATGCAGATGAATATAGCTTCTAGTGCGGAAACAATAGCAGCACCAGACTTGGTTAGCCAGTTCACCATTAAATACGAGTCCCAAAAGAAAAACTATAAGAAGAAAGTAGGATCACATCTCCTTTTTTCCCTTCCACCCAATAGAGAATTCAGAATTCACTTGTTCAAATCAAACAGAGACAAAAAGGTATTCAGAACCAAAGCCACGTAGGAGACCTAGAAGAAGGTCAGTTCTTACCTAGTGAAGAATAGTGTTGTAGGTATCCAGATGATTTCCGTGGTGTGGCTGCACCAATTCGCATGGGCCTACTTGAACAATACACGCCATTCATTTCAGTCATTGCTTGCGACCTCTCATTATCGTCTGCAAACCTTACAAAACCATACCCTCTTGAACGACCAGTATTGGCATCTATGACAACTTTAGCAGCTTTAACAGAAGGATATTTTTTAGCGAAGGTTTCATGTAGCAAGGTATCTGTAACATCTGCAGCTAAATCTCCTACAAAGATGGAAAGGCCAGAACCATTGTTTGATCTCTTGTCACCCGTGCTAAATGAAGCCCAATTCAAACGAAAAGGTTGATCTGCATTAGGCATTGTCATGCTAAAATATGTTTGCAGAACTTTCTCTGCAGCAGCATGTGAGTTGAATTCAACAAAACCATATCCCTCCAAAAAACCAGTGTGTTTATTGCGAATTATCTTGATGGAGGCAACCTGCGTGAACAGGATATCTATTAGCAACAAATTGTGTGGCAAAAGAAGGTATTCCTTGTAAAAGTTTACTCCCTTTTTTCTGAGGAAAGTATGTTTTGGAAAAGCCATATATCACTTTCTTCAAGCCACCACTTTTTTCTTGACCGAGAAATCCGTCTGGGTCAAACCCTTAGGACCAAACGCAGCCTTCGAAACTCGGGAATATCCCTGCCCCTCTACCCTCTACACTTAAATATCAGGTTTAGTTCGCATGGCGCAGGGCTTGAACCTGTGACCTACATCATAAGCACCTCAACCGTTGCCACTTGAACTAAGCCCTGGGGACTCTTCAAGACACTACTAAGTATAAGAAAATGGTTTACATGTGTCTAAGAGTCACTGCTTGCTTCATCGTAGGTTAAGCATATCTCGCAATTGCTTGTGAGGAGGTGTCTACATAGTGTTAACTCTTTATTCATTATTTGCCGACTTGGTTTGCATGATTAGTCCTGCTTATTGACATAAACATAGAAAGTGCTCTTGGTGAGAGTACTGGTAAGTTGTGAAGCAGAAAATGCCACAGAAAGATTCTCTCTGAAGTCTCTAAGTAGTTACACAATATCTCCACTTTGGGTATTTTTCATACAATTTTTTCTACACCATAAAAAACATAAATGAAAAATGGAAGTTCTAACACAATTTTGTTACGCCTGTAAGTTTCCTCATTAAACCTGGTTTTCAGAGAAAAGGTTTGCAACGGGAATGGGAAAATCTTTTGCATGAAATAAAACATATGGATGTAAAAACCAGTATTAAACAACTTGTTCAGTGAAAAGCAAGCAGATGTTTTCAATACCATCATAACCTTCTCATTAATTTTAGCAAGATTAAATAGTTGAGAATTGAGATAAAGTCTGCAGACCATATTCAAAAGATGTATCATCTGATATTTTACATGAAAGATTCCACAATTACCACTTTACACTTAGACAAACTGCAGAATATTGTGTGCGCGCTCTTGTCCAGCTATGTCCAAGAACAAACTATGCTCAATCAGAAAGGTTATAACAAATAGCAAAATGCAAAGGCAATGCCACAGCGCTCAAAATTCTTCACTGAGGACGAGATAGACTTGTTGACTAACAAAGAACTGAAAAGCGCTTATCACCATTCAACGCCTGGAACTTCAGAAGGATGACAGCCAAGTGTGCATGAGTTATTTGTGCACCAAAACTGTAAATTTGAATGTAAGTTGTTTGTTCTTTTCCTGATCCTTAAATCTTGAATTGTTGCAGCCGCATATCGTGAACAACAAAAAAAAAAGGATTAAACATGCAGGTACCATATCCTAACTGTCAAGACTTCAATGTGTAGACTGACACATGTAGGAAATAAATGGGAGAAATGCAACCTTGAAAATTTTGAAAACTAGATCCTATCTCCAAATCAAGAGGTTGAGGTCTGAACTCCAGTTAAGAATACGTGGCAACCTCTATAGAAGGCTATAGCTGTTCATTAAGGGAACTTTCTTTTAACAACCCCTTATTTGGTAGGTCGCAAAATCATGAAACAAAACTCATTCTATCTGATAACTATAAGGGGGAAAGGAGTTTCAAGGCCATTGAATTGTACGACCTTTTTTTTAAACATCTAAGGAGAATTTGGGGTCTGCAAGCATGAGTGCTCAGGTAAATCTAGAGTCTTAATACCGTCTTACACTACAAGCATCTCTTTGTTATACCTTCCTGATCAAGCTAAAGGAAACTACTTTTGCACATAATTAAAGCATTTCCATATATACAGTCCTGAAATAGAATAACAGAGCACGTGTTTCCTTTTAGTAAGTACTTGACATCTCTAATCAATCATAAAAATGAATTAAGCAAGAGACGTATATAGATAACACGAATCACGTGTCTATAAACAAAAGTAACTATCAAATCTATGCATTACATATCAAAACCACGTATATATAGGTACGATATTGACATAACTATAACAGTGAAAAATAATGAACCTCATTGGTGGAAGCAAAGCAGGTGCGCAGATAATCCTCGTCCATCCAATTATGAAGGTCCCCGACCCAAATCGTACGATTCTCATTGTTGGATCCTCCACCTTTATTCTGCTGCTGTTGCTGCGGCGGGTGGTGGTGGTGGTGTGGGTGATAGGGTATGTAGTGAGGTGGGTGCTGCATTACCATAGCCGCCGCCGGATACTGCATCGCCACCCATGGCTGCTGAGTCACCACTGGCACTACATTCGCCTCCGCCTCACTCACCACCTGTTGCGGCGGGGGTGAAGGCTGTTTATTCTCCGGCGTTTCAGGACCGTTGTTTGTTTCCATTATTTTAGACCTGTATTATATATTCTCTACAGCTACTCAAAATCTGTAGAAAATAAATCGTATAGCTATATATGTTTTGTGTTTAATCTAGATAGAGATATATATATTTGTAAGTATATATAAATGAATGTGAATCTGAAGCTTTATGGGAGATTGAAGAGAGAAAAGAGATGGTGGCTGAAGAAGAGAGGATGTAAATGTATATGAAGATGAGGACTGAGGATTCAGGGAACAATTGCACTGACGCGTATGATTTGTCTGCGCCGTTGGATTAACAGGTGGTTTTTCGTTATCCCTAGTTCTATTTAGGGTCGTTGCTACACCGGACATTACAATATAAAAATTATATTATTTAATGTATATATTTTTTATTGATGTATATTTTGTTCATTATAGCTTTCAGAAAAGGACTTTTGTCATTTTTGTATGTAATCCCGAGATTAGTAGTACTGGAATTGTTATATCGCATTGAAGATATTATAAAAATAATATCACAGTTATAATATAATTAATCTTAAAATAGTTAATTCGAAATTAATTGTTCAACCAAATATGAAATAAAATAATCTATTGTTATCCCTTATTCCAACAAGGCACTAACCAAAATACCCCTTATAATATATTTAGATATGATTTTATGCATATGCACTTACAAAGTAATGTATTTTTTGGTAGTTGGTTGGTATTTATTTATTTATTTTTGTTGATTGCTAAATTATATTTTTTTTATTTGTAAGCTCGTGTAACTGTACATATTAAAAATAAATAATTTTCAGCCGTTTAGTTGTTTTAATTAGGTGCATGATTCATATAATTATAAGTGGTTTTGAGCAACGATACTAAACTCAAACCTCATTTTCACCTATCAAAAATACATTTTTGAAGTATGCTTTCATATAATATTGTGTTTTTTTTTTTTTTGGTAGAAAATTTGAAAGTTAAATCTACTTAAATGATATAAATACTTTTATTAAATCATAAATAAGGCAATTTTGATCATTATGGAACTAATGAGTATTGCTAGATCTTATGGCGTAGGAGTAAAAAAAATTATTCGCAATAAATATGTGTCTTGTGTTAAATTTGATCACTTAACTTATTAATTAAGTGATGTAAGTTATCACTTTGATTTAAAAGTAGTTAACATTAATTTTTCTTTTTTCTGGTCTGATAACCCTATCAAATTAGTTTCTTTTTTTAACTAGTGTTGTTTCGGGCACAATTTTGTTATGCGAGAGTACCGCAACGCCTTTAATATTTATCAGGGAAGTCCAACTAATCAGTTGTTGTATTCGAGTGTATCCGACTGTATTCATGGAGTGAAACATGGGATTACAGCTGGACAGATTATTGTATTCGACTATATTCACGGCGTGAAATAGGGGATTACACTGTTTTTAAAACAGAAAGTGAATCAATTAACATAATAGACTCCTAATATAACTCAATAAAAAAATATTCCTTTTGTTGGAATGAAAGATATTGCTGGTATTCCTTGTAAGTTTTTTTCTAAACATTCATTTACCTGCTCTACTTGTCCTATGGCTAGACAACCTAGGTTGCCTTTCCCCGATAGATGCATTAAGACTTCTCATCTTTTAATGGGGACACTTGGAGGCCTTATTCTACACCTACTTATATTGGTTATAAGTACTTTTTCACTATTGTTGACGATTTTACTAGGACTACTTGGATCATCTCATGAGTTCCAAAAGTAATGATTTTCCTTTACTTGAAGCTTTTATTTTCATAGTTCAAACTCAATTTCAGACCAAAGTGCAGTCCATTAGAAGTAACAATGCATTAGAACTTGGTTCTAGTAACCTCGATGTCCAACTTTTTAGAGACCTAGGGATAATTCTCCAAACTACCTGTTCACATATACCTCAACAGAATAGTGTTGTAGAGAGGAAACATAAATACTTGTTGGCAACATCAAGGACTCTCCTTTTTTTTTGTCTAAGTTGCCTATCAGATTTTGGGGGAATGTGTACTTACTACCATATACCTTATCAACATATTTCCTTCTAAGTTGTTACATCATAAATCCCCTTTTTAATTTCTTAATGGTCATACACCCACTTATTCTCATTGAAACCTTTGGTTGTCTTTATTTTCACACAATTCCCAAGTGTCACAGCGATAAATTTCATCCTAGTGCAGACCCTTATGTGCTCATTGGATGTCCTCTTGCCAAAATGGGTTTCAAGTTCTATAACTTGTCTACTAAGCAGGTTCTTGTTTCAAGGGATGTCACTTTTCTTGAGCACATTTTCCTATTTGATGAATGTGCAACTTCTTCTTCTTTGCCTCTCCATATACTATTCTTGTTTTCTCTTTTATTCTTCTGATTATGTTTCACTTCTTCTCCTACGCCTCATATCCCTTTTCAGTTCCCACTTTTTTTGCATCTATCTGCTTCTACTTCTCCATCTACTTCCTATCATATCCCTGTTTTTCCTTTCTTCTTAGCTATTCTTGAGCCTCCCTCTCTTCAGGCTCCCAAAAAGTCCTCTAGAGATCATCATTTACTATCACATTTTGTTGATGATGCGTGTGACCTTTCTCCTTCCCTAAATGGCTCCAATTCTTTATATTTTATTATTTTATGGTTTATTAATAGTGTTTCTATGAAAAAGGCATTTGAGGCACTTGAGGCTAATAACACTTGGATTGCCTGAAGGAAAAAATTTTATTGACTGCGAATGGGTTTATAAAGTCAAGTATAAAACTAATAGTGGTATGATTGTGAAAGAGGACACTCAGGTGGAAGGGATAGATTTTAATGATATTTTCTCCCCTATCATTTATTCTATACTATCAATTGTCTAATGTTTATGGAAGTTAAAAGAAAATGGTCGCGCTTTCAACTTGATAATAATAAGGATTTTTTGCATGGTGATTTGGATAAAGAGATATACATGAAGCTTCCCCCTAGTTTGTGTGTTGAGTCTATTTCTAGTTCTTCTTCCCCTTTGGTGTGCAAGCTTCAAAAATCAATATATAGTTTCGGGCACCTTCAAGGCAGTGGTATGCCAAGCTTTCTCAAGCATTGTGCTCTAAATGTTTTGTCCACTTTATGAATGATTACTCACTGTTTGTTAGGCATTATTCCTCCTCCGTAGTTCTTATTGTTGTTTATGTAGATAATATCATCTTGAATCAAAATGATGATTCTGAAGTTGTTACTTTAAGGGTTTTCTGGATACCTAGTTTAAGATTAAAGATCTGGTTACTCTCAATTATTTTTTGGGTATTGAGGTTGCACATTTTGCTTTAGCTCCTTCATCATCACAAGTTCATTTATGACCTATTGACTGAATATAAATGTGCTGATGCAACTCTTGTTAGTTGTCCTTTAGACCTGAATGTTAAGTTGAAGGCTGATGTGGGTGAGTTACTTCCTTCTCCTAAATCTTATCGCAACCTTATTGAGAATTGAATTTTCTCACTCATACGCGACCAGATTTACATTATGTTGTGCAACATTTGAGTCAATTCCTCTAAACCCCTTGTCTTCCTCACATGACTTATGCTTTACACTTGTTGCGCTACCTCAAGGGTACATCTGATGTCGGTGTGTTCTTTAAATAAATCTTCTGACTTGTCTTTGTCTGGGTTCTACAATAGTGATTGGGCTTCTTGCCATGACACTCACTTGTCTGTTTCTGAATTTTGTGTGTTTTTGGGTGGTTTCTTATTGGGTGGAAGTCCAATAAACAACATGTAGTCTCTTTTATCTTCAGTTGAGGCTAAATATCGTGCTATTAGAAAGCTGGTTGCTGAATTGACTTAGATGGTCCATTTATTTGCTGATGCTAACATCCCTATTTTTGTGACAATCAGGTTGCCATTCACATTGCTCGCAATCTTGTCTTCCATGGATGCACGAAACACATTGAGCTGGATTGACATTTCATTCGTCACAAGCTTATTGAAGGCCTGGTTGATCTACAGTATGTTTCCACTTCTGTCCAACTGGCTAATGTGCTCACCGAGCCCCTCACTGGTGTTCAATTATTCTAAGTTGTCCAAGTTGGGGGTTGTATCACCCTCCAACTTGAAGAGGGTTGTTGGACCTCCTTCTTTACATGGAAAGACTAACTGGAGAAGGCTCAATCTGATGTGAAGACATGGGCTACTAACTTGGGCCTTTGTATAGATTAGTAATTATTTGTATCTGTTTATTCGTGTAGATTTCGGGTCCTGGCCTAATGTATATAAAGGATTGGATCTTCTAGAATAGATGGACGATTATCATTTTTTTCACGCAAAACAGAAGATATTTTCTCTCAACTCTTTCTTCTTCTCTATTCAAAACCCTAGATCATCTTCTTTCGATTCCTACTTCAATTCGAATGTTGACATGACACGAGCAAATTTTAACCAAATTCTTTTTTCGCATGTGTGGCTATTCTTGTAGAAAAAATTAAATTAATGATAAATGATCACGCCCAACTATGCCTTATAAAAAGGACTCTGCGGACGTTGCAAATATAACCCGAGTATTACGCCCAGGGTCGAATCCACAGAGAGTTAATCTATCAACCACTATCTTCAGACCCACTAATTCTTCAGAACCAGCTTCCCAAATATTCAAATCTCAGTTGAATGTTCTTTAACAACTACGCTTGCAAGTAACTAAATGGCTGTAAACTAAACTAATAAGGTTGTAAACAATTATGATAAAAAGCTAAGACAATGATTTCCCCTATTGATGGAATCCCTTCTGTTTATGCTCATACAAATTTACCAACACATCTCTATCAATCATGAACGTTAATCTTACCGTAAATCTCTCCCGAGTAATCACAGTAATTTACTATTGCACTCTCCCGAGATACACTAGCTTACTTTATTTAGCACGATTCACTTTAGATTACACCCAAGACTTCGTTATCCCTAATCCCGCCTTTAAACCCGCAATTATAGATTCCTCTAATAATCTAGGAGTTGTGTTGTTCAACAATACCCTAAATATGCACTCTTTTCCAAGTTATGCACACTAAATAGGCACAGCTAATTGAGGATCCTGTCAATTAACTACAACGAACACGAAGTTGAACAAATAGAGATTAAACTAGCAATGTGTATTCACATAAACAAGAAGTTCATCACCCAATAGGTTCCATCGAAACCTTAGACAAGGAATTTAGCTACTCATGGCTATGGAAAAATAAACTAAGATAGAATTCATCATAAAATCAAAAGTAAAGAAGAAAGATGTTTGGAGTATTTTCTCACAATGGTTTTCCTTGCTAAGAAACCCTAAAAATCAATACATGCCTCTCTTGGGCGAAGTCTAATGTTTTAAATAGGGTTTAGGTCTAAAAATCCCGTGTTTTACACTTTAGTCCCTGAAGTTTTCTGCTTCCGCCGCGATTCTGCCGCGGTCGCGGTCAAACCGCGGCCAAAAGCCTTCTCTGAATCTGAATTTATCCGCAGCTATCTTCCACCGCGGTTCTACCGCGGTCGCGGTGGAACCGCGGTCAACCTAGTCCTCTGAATCTTCAGGCCTG